>NC_053024.1:700490256-700728035 GCF_003073215.2 Triticum urartu | reverse complement strand
GAGGACATCGCCGGCTCAGCCGAGGCCCCACCCTACCGGCAATGCGGGGCAGGATTTCCACCGCTCCGCTGAGGCGTTGCCCGCCGGCAATGAGACAGAGGACATCGCTAGCTCCACCGAGGCCCCGCCCCGCTGCCAACGAGGCCGCGCCACACAGAAAACAAGGAAGAGTAGAACACGGTAGGTCGCCGCCGCTCGGGTCCAAGTAAGGCCACCGCTGCTACCCTCCTGTTGAAGCCAAACTAGGCGGGTTGACCATTGACGGCCGGTTAGCTTCTTGGCGGCGACATGGAGTCGGGGAGTTCTGCTGGAGAATAACGCTGGTTCTACTTAACTGCTGGTGCAGTTGGCTGACTGACACGTGAGCCCAATAGGCCACATGTCAGTTACACAACTGCACCTGCAGTTAAGTCACTGAAGCTTCTGTTCGGCTCAGCGGGACACAGGTGGGTAGCTTCAGTTAATTAATTATACCTCCAGCGCACCCCTTTTTAGTTGAAGAATGTATGAAATGTAATGAAATCTGGCATGTTTATATGAAATCCGACCGTGTATAAATGAATTTATTTCGATTAGTTTGAATTACTGTATCACTTGCATTGGATGAACATGCAAAACAATATGTACTAGCATTATTCCCAGGGTGATCACCTCGTTTGCAGCAGTTTCACATGTACTCCCTCCGGTCATTTCTAGTCTGCATACAAGTTTTGTCTGCAGTCAAAGTATCTCTACTTTGACCAATCTTATACAAAAAAGTATGCACTTTCACAATGTGCGAAGTAAAAAGGAATAGAAGGAGTACAAAGAGTTTGAGCAGATTTTTGCGTTTCTGTACATTGCAATCAAACACACAGGCCTGGCAATTCATAGAGAACATTCAAAACAATCGATGATTATGCATCTCAGCGACTCACATGTCAGAGGCAATATTTACTTCACAACTAAAGAATAAAGAAAAAATTGATCGACGCTGCTGACAGCAAGGGCGTCCCACTCGAAAATATCAAACACATGTCTTGCTAAAATCAATGAGCAAAATTTGACAAGGTTGTCCCATTCCAAAATATCAAATGCCTACGCTTGTGGAATGGGCAGGGTTTGCCATCAGTTTGGACATTGACATGGCACCTCGTGCTAAATAAACCAGCTGTTCTTTTTGTGCAGTTCCACCAAAATCAACCAAATTCGCGCGTAGCTTGTATGATTTCGCCCTTATATGTTGCAACGCCTTGAACTTATCGGCACCTCCTTTCTTGTGGTGGAAATGAATGATTCGATGTATTCATGAACATTTTGTGCAGTTCCCATTGAAATCAAGCTGAGCACCCCTGTTTGCACAAATACAAAAAAGTGATTAGTATAAAGCAAACTGTACTATGAATTGACAGTTTCAACAGGCACATACATGGTCCATGTAGAGCACACTTTTAGAAAAATGAAACTCACTAGATAGAATCCTAGAACAACATTGTACTCGCGCATCACAGCAAAAAAATGGAGATTTTGTTAGTCCTTCTGAGCTGAAGTTAGTTTGGTCTTGTGGGGAGTAATGTAACCATCCTTCAACTGCTCCTTCTGATGATAAGATAGACAGGGCTTCTTCATGCTGGCATAATCGGAACTAGTCACTTCACGTACTCCATATTCTCCTTCAGAGGAAGATGATCCTGTTGTGCAAAGACAAGAGGACTACTAAATGCTAGCATCACTGTTTACTCGAAAAAAAGGAAAGGAAATATTTAAAACAACACAGATGAAGCACTTCTCAAGGACAATACCACTTTTTCATGACAGTATCTAAACAGTAGCACAACACCAATAGAGATGACAAAGCTCAATCATATGGATGAAATCAGTGGGCGAGTACCAACCTTTGTCAGGAGGCTTATTGTGTAGAGCATACAGATGAAGCAATTCTCCGGAACCATCTGTTGCAATCTACGGTGGTGGCCATGCTTACTATATACTCCTCGATTAGTTTAATGTTTCCAACATCATCTTGTGCGGTTCCACTAAAATATATGGTATCTTCAAAGAAGATCCCTGTTTGCACAAGTAGAGATACTTACATATTACATTAAGAGTGGCATCAAATCAGTGGAAAAACAATTGCTTGTTCCAGCCATAGCAATAAATTAAGATGTAGAACTATATCATTACTTGTGTCATCACAGTTCCAGTGCTTCATTACAGCACCGGGAGTTGATTTTTCTTTTTCTTCGCCTTGTTCTTCCCCTTCATCACTTGGTTCAATAACAAACAAGCTCCGCCTTCAATGTAAGATTTGGCATGTCAATTAGGGAGCACAAGTATAGTACTAAACTTAATTTTCTGATGAAAGTAGCAAAATACAGGCCAGCAGTTGTGAAATATCCTTATCTTACCTCAATGGAATATTATGGTGCATATACAGATTGGAAGTCTTGTCTCCATTTGTGCAGTTCACTAAAATCAAGCAACATTATCGTACAAGTAGCACAACATATGAATGCACACTGCAGAATCATGTGAAAGAAGGCTAGTACTGACCTCTCATGATGCGGAATTCAAACAACTCACAAGAAGAAGATCTAAACCAAATTCGCCTTAATGGATAGGAAGTAAGATCTCCTCTTGTGCAGTTCCACTAAGATCAAGCAATCAAGCAACGTTGTCGGTGTGAAATTTTGGTTGAACTGCACAAAACACTCTTAAAACAAAAGTGTTTTGTGCAGTGCAACAAAAAGGTCACAATGGCAATGAGGTGAAGCAGATAACCCTGTTTACACAGAGGTGCAAAGGAAACAATTAGTGGTCAATAACGGTGGATGACACAGAAGCCAACAAAAAGAAGCATCTACCTTATCTAAATGGGAAACAAAGCAAGATAGTAGCATTTCTCAAATGGTGGCATTGATTAATATTAACAATAAAATTCGTTAAACATATAATTTGCTTTTAACTGTGGCATTGCATCAATTTTCCAGCGGCATTATTAGAGGGTGTTTGTTTACAGGGACATTTTGGTGTAGGGACTAAAAAAACTCCGTGTCAGTCCCATCTAAACCAAAGAGGAGGGACTTTTAGGGACTAAAAGTGGGCATTTGGGACTAAAGAACGAAGACCCCGAGGGAGTCTTTTTGGGACCTTTTCCAACAGTTGCCCCTGCCATGCATCGCACCTTGTCTCTATTAGTTCATTACTAGGGGTAACATGGTCTTTTAGCATGTCATTTAAAAACCTCTAGTCCATGTTTAGTCCCTGGAACCCAGCAGGTAGGGACTAGGAAGTTTTTAACCAAACAGGGCCTTAGATTCACAATAGCTAATGAGTTGCATGGGATAGTGGACGCACCAGCACCATGTGCATCTACCGATGTACTGTGGTCATGTACAGTCTGTTGCAACAAAGAACAAGCAACCAAGGAGCATATTTGTGTTGGTCCTAGTTTTGTTATCTTTAGACGCCTTTCCCTATGTGAGCGCAGCAAATCTAGTCCTGCTCAAACTCTACAACCTTGTCCCTTCCTTTCCTTTTTGAACTAGTACTTCCCCCCCTTCCTTTCCTCTTTGAACCATGTCCTAGATTTATGCGATACAACTTTCCCCACTACTTTCCCCCATTCCTTTCCTCTTTGAACCACGTCCTAGATTAATGCTATACAACTTTCCCCCTTCATTTCCTCTTTGAACCACGTCCTCGATTCATGTTATATACAACTTTTCCCACTACTTTCCCCCACTCCTTTCCTCTTTGAACCGCATCCTAGATTCATGGTATACATGCAGCTAGAGCAATGCATGTGGAGTAAGTAAATTATACCTTAAGGTTCTTGGGGCGTGGTTCGGTGGGCGACGGGACGACGGCGAAGAAGAAGGGGTCGGAGGCCCTCCACTACAAGAAATATGGCCAATTATGACTCCCCATTTTTGTCGTTAATTCGTCATTGCTTTCGTTTATTGACCTTTTTTGACCAAATTCAGAAGGTCAACAGTTGGCCGTCAAGAACGAACAAACGTGACCTTTTTCGGAATTTTTGTCATGGCCACCCTTGACCAAAATTCATTAAATCTTTGACCAAAATTATGGTCATTACTAATGAGCCTAGACCACGTAGGATCTGATGTGGCCGAGCCAACGTGGCACATGCGATGACATGGATGCCATGTAGGATCAGTCCAAATCAGTTGTTTTAATGGGTTGAGCCCAATAATTCAGCCCACTTTTAAATTTACTTTTGGGCCACAAGCATGGGCCAAGCCCAACAGATCAGTTCTTGGGCTGAGTTGTGCAACCAATTTATTTAATCCATCATTAATTGGGCCAGCCCTTTTATCTACCCAACAAAAACATTTTGTTTTTTTATGTCAAAGGGCCTTGAAACGGTCCAGCCCACTAACACAATTTCATATTTCAGTCCAGCCCTTATTGAAGGGTGACCAACAACAACCAACAGTATCTCAAAAATAAAAATACATTGCACAATTTGGCAGTCAACCAACAAAGGAGAATATAATGACAATAATAATATAATTCTCCAGGATTTCAATAACTTAGGCCCAGCATTATCTTTACACCATAGGTTCATAAGATGCACCAAGCAAAATAACCAAACCAATGTTCATAATATGGTCATGTCCATATTGTGCACTAGTAACCAGTAACATAAGATGGCACCAACCAAAACAACACAACCAGTGAAGGAATGTGCTGGAGGGACATTCTTTGAGAATGTCAGCAACAATAGCAGCATCACTCTTTGGTTCTCCACCTTTTGGTACCTCTTGTCCCATAGCACTTTCCATGTCAGCCTGACATTTAAAGAAAGATGTACACATGAGCAGAGTACTATGTCCATCAATATATTGCAGTTGGTTCTGAATGACTAGGAAACTTTATAAGAAAACTATTCAAGAATAGATTTCCTAGTAGCAGCAATTTAAGAAGATAACATCATAATACTAATACAACACCTGACATTTAACAAAAGATGGGAAAATCTATACTTCACATGACGCACAACAGCGTCTCGTGCGACGGCTACCGCGCACGGCTAGCTACAGCGTGGTGCATTGTTTGCTCAATACAGACTAGCAGTGATTGCTACATGGGCTGGACAACACATGCTTTTGTATATCTAGACTACATGCTACTAATTAAGTAGTAGTTATTTGAAAACTTTGTAGCAGACAAGCAGAACAAATCTTACTTGCTAATTATTTTTTTGCAAGTTACTGTTAGCTACATGAAATAAGCATGGCATAAGGTTTACTAAACAAGTAAGAATGCGAAACAAACCATTGTTGAAATTTAAATCAAGCACATAGCTTAAGTGGGAACATGGAGCAGAGAAGAACTTAGTACGTTTTAGGAGCGCATATGTTGTTTCTTTAGTACAGTATACAGTATCAGATAAACTGCTGCAAGTCCTAGACATTTCATTCAGATCATATATGAAATGACACGAGTTTCTCCATTCTGAAAGCTGGGAAGATAGATGCTTCAGGCAATCACTAGACAATTAATCAAAGAGCATACAACGCCCTCTCTTAATTACCAGTGTCCAACGACAAAGCAATGCCTGCTGGACTACTATAGGAACTGAAATTGCATGTATACTATCGCATTTCCAGTACCAAAAATGAATGTGCAATGCGATTAGGAAAGGGAAAATAGCAGCCATGCAACAGAGCACCGGGACAAACAAATAAACTATAATAAAACAGGAATCACATACTGTACTACTTTGAACGAATCATCTCTATCAGATCCGTCGAGCAGAAATCATATAAGGAAATCAAGTGTAACAAGGATGAGGTAAACAAGCCACATCAACACATTAGAGAATACTAGAAACTTACTATCGCTTGAGTTGTCCCCTCCACTTGGAGTGGACGACGATCTGGTTGCTGAGCTTCTTCCTGCCTGTGCCCTTGTAGAGAGGGTCATGGTAGGCACGGCCACGGACATGGCCATTAGCTGCACCCACGACCCCTCAACGCTCTCACCGCCCGGAGAGGAGGTGCCTTCCATATGGGCTCCTTCGGGTCTGATAGAGCAAGAGCGAGGTGGGGGTTAGTAAACATCAAGGATGTTGTTGTTCTTGGTCAAGCTAAGTAAAAAATCAAGGGCATAACAGATTCAAGTAAAAAAATTAACATGTGTACATCTTGCGCAAACTATCATCATATATAAAAAAATACAAAAAATATATGCAAACAACTGTATAATGGTTAAGTGCTCATACTTATATCATATCAAGCAATGGCATTTAGCAACAGTGAGGATCAACTTCACTATTGACATATCATGAATACTTAATCCTCAAGATGCAGAACACTTATTTACAGTAGTTTGGGTTTTAAAATGTTTCATCTTGAAGCATCACACTAGCAAATGATAGGAAAGATCACAGGAAATAGCACTACCCTAATCAAGTATACTACAAGCATAAAAAAAAGTCAAACAAGCTCATTGCGCATTTTCTTTCAGCGTGAGACACAATAAGCATAAGTAACCACTAGGAAAATAAATTGCTATCTACAGGCCCTATTATCAGCAACAAGAACATTAGGCGATGAAGAATATAATTCCAATGTAATTTGTTAGCGAAACACACCTTGCCACCCCAACCATCTGACGATCCAATAAAATGTCTAGGAAATTCTATTGAGTGGCATCGGTCACGATTTCTATCTGGTGTGCTAGTAAATATGGACGATGGATGAACATCAAACATATCAAGAAAACAGTACATCAAGGCATCAACCTAATTTCCGTAAGAAAATTAACTCAATTTAAAGAGCTAGATGGCAGCTAAAAACTAACTCCCAATCTATAAGGTTCAGTTCAACAGAGTTGGGGCAGACCAACTGTATAATACTGTATCAAGGCAGCCACCTAATTTTAGTAAGCAAATTAAATGAATTGAAAGAGATAAATCTTATTTTCTACTTGGCTCCCCACACTCTACTCCACTGCGGAGGCACCAGAACTAATTTGCAATCAACTCCGAAGAGTAAGTAGAGTATATTTTAGAAATCTGGAAATAGACTAACCTATTTAATCACAACAAGGTGGCATGCATAGAAATATGGAAATAAACTAACTTATAAAATACGAATCAACAAGAGCATCTTGCCAGGCATGTGGCAGACCACACTATCTACCATGAGCACGAGCAGAGCCCAATCAGATCGGATCCTTACTTAGTGCACATCTTGTAGTCCCCCTGGCTGCACGTCGGTCACTCCTTCGCCGACACTCTCAACAATTCTATCAGCAGCTATGGAAGCAAACTTATCAGTGCATAGTTATCTTTAGCTATGGATGATAATACCTGAAATCACACAAATTTGTGGGCTTACCCAGCAGCCTTGTCACCGAGAATGCAAGGAAAGAGGCCCTCGGGATCCTGCATAGCAAAAGAAATCCTTTCATGACACGAACACAAATTCTAGTAAATCTCTACAGCATGCAGTAGGCTTTCAGATTTGCACAAACATTTTCTACTATACATCATGTCAATTCACTCTACACCCAACCCGACACTATGAGGAACAACTCGTACAAAGCTACATGGAAGTTAATTAATCCCGAATTACTCAGTCTCATCGCAACCATTGACACAGTGGAATAACACTGACGATAGGGAAAATCCAAGGATAAGTTGCTGGGGTTGGGGGAGGTGGTGACTAGCAGCAGTGCCAGCGCTGGCTACAAGCCCTGGGCAACCGCGACCATTGAAACCTAGATTCGAGGAAGCGCATGGCGAGGAGGATGGGGGGGTGACGGACCTTGCCGCTCCAGGTGTAGTAGACGGTGTGGCAGAGCAAAGTGGAGAGGACCTTGACGCAGACTCGCCGGCCAGCGGCGGCGCCACCTACACGTCCTCGACCACCAGCGGCCTGTTCGCCTCGTACGCCACTGCCGTTGCACGCAAACCGAACCCCAGCTCAGAGGCGGCAGAAGGGTGAGGAGGGGGCGCCAGGTCAGCCTTAAGGCACCGCGGCCTCCGGGGAAGACGAGGCCGCCATCATCGCCGCGCAAGCAGCCAGCCGCGAGCGCGGTCGGCAGGCGCCGCGGTGGCTTTGGGTTGCTAGGGTTTGGGTTGGGTGGCTGAGACTTGAGAATGAGTGAGAGACGTTCGATCCATTGGGTGTGGACGGTCCAGATCGGCTACAGTGGGATGATCCGTGGGAAAAGCCCTGATTGGTTTAGAAAATTTATGACAAAAAATAGTTCTAAGTACTAAAACTAGAGGCATTTTGTGAAGCAGCTATCAAAAATATTTTGCAAAACGGTTCATCTAAATTTTTCACTCAAGTTATACCACATTTTACAAATGATCACCAATTTGCATGCATTTTTTATCTTTCTAGCTATTTTTAATCATTTTTCTTGTTGCAAAAATGGTTTTTGTGAAGAACCTACCAAATATTTGTTGCAAAATTGGACCAAATCAATTTTCTAAAATACTAGGTCATATTTAATGTACAATTGATCAAATGGTTCGGTGTCAAAAGCTTTGATCCACCTCTCGTAAAAAAGAGAAATTTCCGTCGATTCAGCTGGAAGTGGATCAAATTTGAACTGCGGCTGCCTTATAGTTTTCTCTTTAATTTTTCCAAAATTCATTTCTAGGTACATAAGTATCTATTTAATCAGAGAAACACCAAAAAAATTCCAAGATTCAACCACTAGCTAGGAACGGTCATTCCCGCTGTTTTGACCGCATTTTGAAACCGGCATAAAAAATTCAAAAAAAAAATCAAAAAATTGAAAAACCTTCGCATTGTGTCACTATATGTGACCAGGTTACAAGGAAAAATAATAAACTTGTAATACGGTAATTCTTTTAAAAAACTGTTCTCAGAAATTAGCTATCATGTGCGAAGATTCATGGCTTTCAAGCCAAATGATCAATCTTATGACCACATTCATGGCATAGTTTTTTAAATGATCTCATATTGTGCACAAGGGTGTATCTTGGAATGGAAAACAATGTTTCCTAAGAAAGTTTTCATTTTCTTTGGACGGAAAATTCATTTTCCATTTTTTTGAGTGCCCAAAATGAGTTTATTTGTGAAGGACTTACCATATATTTGTTGCAAAATGGGACCAGATCATTTTTATAATATATTAGGCCATATTTAATGTACAATTTACCAAATGGTTGGGTGTCAAAATATTTTATCCACCTTTGGTGAAAAAGACAAATTTTTGCCGATCCAGCTGGAAGCATGTCAAATTTGAACTACACCTACCTTATAGTTTGCTCTTTATTTTTTCCAAAAATCATTTCTAGGTATATAAGTATCTATTTAATCAGAGAAACACCAAAAGTTTTCCAAGATTCAACTACCAGCTAGGAACGGTCATGCCCGCCGTTTTGACCGCATTTTGAAACGGGGATAAAAAATCTGAAAAAATCAAAAAATTGGAAAACCTTCGCATTGTGTTATTATATGTGACCAAGTTACCAGGAAAAATAATAAACTTGTAGTACGACAATTCTTTTAAAAAAGTGTTCTCAGAAATGAGCTATCATGATTGAAGATTCATGGCTTTCAATCCAAATGATCAATCTTATGGCCACATTCATGTCATAGTTTATTCAAATAATCTCATATCGTGCACAAGGGCGCATCTTCGAATGGCAAACAATATTGCCAAAGGGAGTTTTCATTTTCTTTGGACAAAAAATTCAATTTTCATTTTTTGAATGCCCAAAATAAGTTTTTTTGTGAAGGACCTACCATATGTTTGTTGCAAAATGGGACCAGGTCATTTTTATAATTTATTAGGCCATATTTAATGTACAATTGACAAAATGGTTGGTCGTCAAAAGTATTTATACACCTCTGGTGAAATAGACAAATTTCCGCCGATTCAGTAGGAAGCGGGTCAAATTTGAACTGCAGCTGCCTCATAGTTTGGTCTTTATTTTTCCAAAAAATCATTTCTAGTTACATAAGTATCTATTTAATAATAAATACATGGTTTGGTGGCGATACATCGAGGTTTGGACGGTGGCCGAGGGCCCCAACTCCAGAGCGCGTAAACTCGCATGCCCGCCACGTGGTCACCGCGTGACCGTGGCGTTGCCTTGTGTTTTGGGCAGCCTAGGCATGTCTAGTGGGTTGGTCACTCCTCAGGTAGGTTCTAGGAAGAAAATTACAATATAAGATTCTCACAAGGAGACCGAACTATGCTCAAACATGAATTAGCAGCCAAGTGTTTGATTAGTGGTACGGGAAATGGGCATGGCCAATGAGCATGAGTTTTGGCTGAGGATGATCAGCTACTAAGAAAACTGTCTTCACAAATTTTCAACTCAAAAGGAGGAGCCTAGGTGGTACTTGCTTTGCAAAGTACCACACTAGACAGAAATATGAATGTGGAAGCTGGGCTCAAAATAATGAATGTTGAATGTTGGTTTTCATTCTACATTTTTCTTTTAAATACTTGTTTAACTTTTTTTTTCAAATGCTTGCTTTAACATTTTCTAAATACAAGATTGACATTGTTCACACACATTGTATATTTTCTGTATACATTTTTCTTATACACGAGACACAAATTTTTAATACACAATTAACAATTTCAAGTGCTTGGTTAGAACTTTTTGAATACATAGTCAACATTTTTATATACAACATTTAAATGTTTTTTAAATACAAGATTAATATTTTTTATTTACACATTTTAACATTTTCAAATGCTTGATTTACATTTTAATATAATTGTTTAACATTTTTTAAATGCTCGATTAACATTTTTAAATACATGATCAACTTTTTCCACACACATTGTATATTTTTTGTACATATGTAAGATTTTCAAATGCTTGGTTAACATTTTTTCAAGCGTTTTATGTGAAATTTGTTTTCCAATATATATAGAATAATTGGAAGTATAAATAATAAACGAAAGTAAAAACAGATTGAAGAACAAAAAACAGACCAAAAAACAAGCCGCGGCCTAGTAGTTGGCCCACTCGGCGGACGAAAAATATAAAAGAAAAAAGGTGCCCTTGTCCCACCAAGGCCCAAGCCCACTCGACACTACCCATTAAATAGGTTACGGCAAGAATGTACCACTATCTTTGTTACGGTGTGGTGGTTTGTCTCCTTAGGCGAACTCGACTAGTAGCTAGTTCGAATCACGTAGTGTGGTTTCTTTTTTGCTTTATTCACCTTTGTGGGACGGGTCCTTTTTTTTCTTTGAGAGTGGCGTTTTGGCGTGGTGGCCTTTCTTTTTTGCTTTATTCACCTTTGTGGGACGGGTCCTTTTTTTTCTTTGAGAGTAGCGTTTTGGATCTTAGATGTAGATACACCTATTATGAAATATGTATAGAAAAAATCTCACGTGTACATCTGGACATCCTATGTTCGCACACAAAATCTCGGTAAACAAGGGCATTTTTGTTGCATGTGTAAAAAAGATTAAAAATAGCTTCTGATAACTATAATCAAGCATCGAAAATTGTCTTTTTTTACACAAGTCACAAAAAATGTCATTTTTCATTGAAACTTGATGCACACACATATAGTGTTCGGATTTACACGTGGGATTTTTTCTCAAATTTTTTTAACTTTTTAAAATATGTATTTAGACAATGGGTGCATATACACCTATGAGCCAAAGTTATTTTTCGCCTTTTTCTGCTTTATTCACCTTTGTGGGATGGGTCCCACATGTCATTTGTACTATGTTAGTTGGCCTCGTCTGTAAATGTAGACCCAGTTTAGTCAATAAATCAATCTATGGACAGACTGACACTACAACCGACACATAAGCCAAAATGATACGACACATAGGTAAAATTGATGATGTTGACGTCCAGTCATCCATGTTACAACACCATGACCATCTGGATTGGTCATAATCAGCTAGAAATAAGGCTGTCGACCATTGTTATCTGCTTATGACCATTTTGTGTAAGGCAATTATGACCTTTTTGACCAAAATAGTCACTATGGTTTATGGTTTCGACTCTCCTAAACAGGCCACGACCAATTAGATCGAAATGGTCATAGATTTATAACGATTTCTTCCACGGTCACTGCCAGAAGGTCACAATTGAGCATATTTCTTGTAGTGCTCCCGCGCCGCCGCTGGGTGGAAAGTGAACAGCTGCGCCAGTAGTCCCTCGCCGACGGCGATAGCGTTAAGCCTCGTTCCCTTCCCGGCGGACGGATCCTGCCGGCTCTTTGAGCAGCAGTGAGGGGAGAGAGAGGCCAACGAAGTCTTGTTTAGATCTGGAGAGGGCGAGAGAGTGTGAAGAGAGCAAGTACAAGCGCTGAGGCTCCAGCGGGAGAGGGCGAGAGAGTGAGCCAACAGGCTAACCAGCTACACAACCCTCCTGTTATGTTCAACGAGAGGGAAATAACCTTTTATACATTCCTGCATTCGTGTGACAAGCATGCCGTGTTTTTGTGTGTGTGTGTGGGAGTCATTGGGATTTCAATCATAATCGTGTCATGTGGCTTTTGTGGTAAGACTATCCACAGTGGTGCAGAAATAATGCAGCCTTAGTCACCTTACCTCTCTCCACGTAGTATGTTGGGTCCCACCAGTCAGAGGGTGAAACAAACAAATTAATAAGAAATATTAAAAGCGCCAGCGGTGTATCTTACCTCACACATCTCGCTACTGCTCGGGAACACTATCCAATTGATCCATCTGTTCGCTCACGTACTACTTTAAGTGAATCCTTATTATAACATGCACACAAATTTTGGGCACTTGTATTCGACTTAAGTCAGTGTGCCACCGTATCTCGTATACTTACAACTCCCTCCATCTAGGTGTAATAAGTCACGTTAGAAGGTGCAACGGGACCAAGGTGCATGCGTGTGCGTGTGCGTGTGTGTGTGTGTGTGTTTAACACCATGTGTGTGTTAGAGAGAGCGACAGATCGACCTACTCCTACAAAGAGATGGTGTGTAGTGTATGATTTTAGCTGCGAGAGTCGGTGCATCCTCTTGTTTCCGGGCGTGTCTGGTAGGGACATGCGGACAGCTGCCACGCCCGCTCCTGACCAGCCTGGCTCACCCAAAGCCCCTCCATCGCCCGCGCGCGCTTCCCGCTCGAAACGGTCAGCGCCGCTCCAAAGAATCGGTGCTGCATTCATGCCCGGGCAGAGCGGACGCGACCTCTCACTGGCGCAAGAGTGATGGTTGCTTCGTCCGTCCAACTTACTGCTGGGTCTGTGTGATTTGATGACTCATTGGTCTTTATTACTGAGGTGGTAGGACTGCTGGATGTCCCACGCTTTCGGCGAAAGGAGGTATACTACTACCACTAGATTACAATTTTCTCCATTCTTACAGCGGAGGCGTGCAAGTGCAGTGAAAACACGCAGACTCAGTGATTACATGGCCCACCTCACACTATCACCGTGCGACACCTAACTCTTTACATAGTACTCCCTCTGTTCCTAAATATTACTAGATGAGTCCCCGCGCGTTGGCGTGGAACAGCGGTATATCTCTCTGCGCAAAATTATCGATTTCATAGAACAAAAAAACTCTATAACCACATGACAAATGTGGTAGCCAAACTAAATAAACTCCCATCATCATTTAGATCATCCCATGTAAGGAAAAAAGATCAGCCAACTCCTACTGCATAATGGAATTATATTTTTCTTTTTGACATGTTAATGGGACTTAAAAGCTCACTTACATGCATGCTACCGGTGCATGCTTGCATGCAGACATGTTGATGTGATTTAAAACCCACTCACATGCATGTGGCACGGTATTTCTGCATGCTTGCATGTGGCTTAGTGCGGAGCCTCTCAACCTCAAGATCAGATGACTATTATGGACTGATTCACTTCATCTAACGGCTACATCAATTTTGATGACGTGGCTCAAGGAGAGGATAGAGAATTCCTAGTAGTGGGGGCTAGCTATTACTAGTAGATATAAGTCTTTGTAGAGTTTCCACTACATATGGAACAAAATAAATGAATCTACACTTAAAATGCATCTATATACATCCGCATGTGGTTCATGGTGAAATCTCTATAAAGACTTATATTTAGGAACGGAGGAAGTACTAGTATAGTACGTACTGTAATTTATCAGTGAGATAAATTTGTACAATGCTATGAAGCTTCCAGCTTCTGTTACATGTATCTTGCATCCAAGGTTGCCCGTTGCAACATTTTATCAAATACAAAGGAGACTAACATGCATGCTATTGCATCTCAATGATTGACAGATCATAGCAAATATGTACTCCCTCCGTTCCAAAATAAGTTTCTCAACTTTGTGCAAACTTTAGTACAAAGTTGTACTACTACTAAAGTTGATACTTATTTTGGAACAAAGGCAGCTAAAGAAAAAAATGATCCATGCAGTCCCTAGCCCTTGAACCATGAACCCTGACCATGCTTCAATTTGCTGGCAACGTTCGAGCTTCCTAATAAATGAAGTTTGCAACCTTTTGACCATCGTATCATTTTGTGCAGTTTCACCAAAATCGAGATGAGCATCCCTGTGGCAAAGAAATTGAATAAGCGTGATTAGAATAAGATTACTGGGACTAGTTGATGAGACATAAACTCATCACAAATACAGTACGTAGAAGCCAGTAGAGGTATGTGCGGGGAAAAGAAGTAGAGAAATATCCACAGGGAGTGATGTGGGCAGCTGGAGTAGTGGTGCAAGCCGACTGTAAAGGGAGTTGTACCTGAGGGACGTAGCTCAACCTTGAGGAGGGCGGCGGGAGGCGGCAACTGCCCACATCGCGGCAGTGAGCAAGGGACGAAGGCAACCTCACCGGCTTTGTGAGAGAGAACGGCGGGGACCCCTGATCAGGACGTGCCGACAGTGGGTTTTCGCCGTCGGCGACGGCCACCACATCTACACTAAGCATCCACCCCTTCCCCAAGCGGATGTGATTCGCTGGGATGTTAGAGATGTGGCCACAGTCGTTTTGTGCGAGAGAGTGTGAAGAGAGCAACCCCAGCAAGCAACCGTGTAGGCTGGCCCACCCTGACTATGTATATAGTGGAGCGGTTTCCTTTTCTCTCCATATGAACCTATCATATTGCGTACATTCCACTAAAGAAAAAAACTTTATTTATAAATGACGCGGCACCTACTACTCGTTCTCCTATAACCTTGCGCTTGGCATCTCCAAAATATTGACCTTGCGATTGGCTCTTCGCCTCTTCGAGAAGTCGAGCAATAATGGTAGTGCAGTATATATCGTTCTGGTTATATGAGACCGAATGAATTGCTGCACGTCCACCACGTGGGCGAGGGTCGAGGGGCGAGGGAGAGTGCTACATACGGAGCAAAATGAGTGAATTTACACTCTAAAATACGTCTATATATAAATCAGCGTTTGGAGTATGTACTAGTAGTTCATATTGAAATCTACTAAAGGACATATATATTCCAAACAATATGATATAATCTCTATAACCAAGGAAGTAGGGACGAGGAGTAAATGGAGGGAGTAGTAAATTTTTCTCCTAGTCCTGCGAGCCATCGCGCGCATGGGCGAGGGAGCGGGCGTAAGGCGTAGTAAGCAAGCTTCACCTCATCCTGCGAGCCACCACGCCTGTGGGCGGGGGAGACGGCGTACTAAGCAAGCTTCTCCTCGTTCTGCAAGTTGACGGGACACATCAAAAGTACTCCAGTGTATAGAGCCTTGCCTCTAAGGTAGGCCCCACATGGTTTGCCTCTTTTTTAACATAACACGTGAAATCGCAATTTGTTTGTTCATCCGTGGTAGACGATCCTCCCTCCACCAAGTGGACAACCAGTACACGTGCCAAATTACCACGTGGGCTGCCTTTTTCGTACAGAAATGAGCTCCACCGTGTACCCGCGCGGGTGTGGTTGGGAAAGAGACGGGAGTACGTGTGCCGTGCATGCACCTCTTCTCTTCGTGCACGTCCCCCACCTACGTGGGTGTGTGTGAGAGATACAAACCGCGTTCGTGAGTGTTTTTTGTTTTGGGGTGGGGGTTGATTTCGTGAATTATTTGTGGTAATATGTGCCGATGACATCTCAAACAAAATTTGGCATGCAATGTGTGTGAAATGGAGGCCTATCCATATCATACATAGAGGGTCGGGCAATCCACGAGAAGAGAGGGAGGGGTCATAGCTATCGATAGAGTCGAAGAGAGGATCAAGTGGGTGGGTGCGAGATCGATGAAGAGAGCCATTGAAATTGTGTGTGTGTACAAGTCAAAGATATAGGGCGACTAGCCTACCGGAACGTTAGAGGGCACACGTCAAGTTTGTGTGTGGCAGGGAGACATGACTAGAGCACTCAATGTATCGGTGTTTGTGGGGGGGAGGGGTGGTGGGAGGGGTAGGCAGAGGCCTAACTATAGAGGTAGAACGACTCGTATATGTGTTGAGAAGGAGAGACCCAGCTATGTCTTGAGGGAGATCGGTCGACATCCATACATAACTGAAGGACGGGAAATATGATGGGAGAGAGAGGAGAGAGAGAGGGAGGGAGAGGGAGGGAGAGGGGTAGAGTGCTGGATGGGTGATGGAGTTGCTTCTCGAAGATGGTGGGAGAGGCCTACTAGACAAACTGAGGATGGAACTGCAATGTTATCAATAAGAGTGGGGATGTGTTTCTGTGTGTGCCTGTGCGTGATAGATCTATCGGGACGCATCCATGGATGATGAAGGGGAACCATGTGTTTCGTAAGCAAACCTAACTAGATCGGTAGATCAATTGTTGTTTGTCGGAGGAAGGGATAGACACAACTAATGAGGTAAATCGATTGCTGTGTGGGTAACAACGAGTTATAAGGACCTAGCTAGCTATATGTATAGCGAGAGATCGGTCGGTGTACGTCCATTTGTTAGAGGCAAATAAGGCCCAGCGAGATGGATAGACAGAGAGAATGGAGCTAGGAGGTGGTGCGAGAGGCCCAACTACTAGCTAGATAGGGGGAGGCGTGTGTGGTTGTGAGAGCGATGAAAAGAGGGGCGAGAGTTTACACGTGTGTCTAACCGTATGAGAGACACGAGGCAAGGACACATAAAGGAGGAGATTGACGGTGTGTTTGTATGTTGTAGGCAGGCATCGCTGATGTCTACTACACAACCTTCTTCTTGTAGACGTTGTTGGGCCTCCAAGTGCAGAGGTTTGTAGGACAGTAGCAAATTTCCCTCAAGTGGACGACCTAAGGTTTATCAATCCGTAGGAGGTGTAGGATGAAGAGTGATAAAAGTAAGTGTAAACGGTATTGCAATGCTAGGAAACAAGGCCTAGGGTTCATACTTTAGCTAGTGTAAGTCCTCTCAACAATACTA
The DNA here is from genome assembly GCF_003073215.2 of Triticum urartu. Lineage (NCBI taxonomy): Eukaryota > Viridiplantae > Streptophyta > Magnoliopsida > Poales > Poaceae > Triticum > Triticum urartu. The sequence continues at coordinate 700,710,745 of NC_053024.1, read as the reverse complement.
ACCTAATTGGATCATAAAACTATCCCTCAACATGCAACAAAGAGTCACTCCAAAGTCACTAATAGCGGAGAACGAACGAAGAGATTATGGTAGGGTACGAAACCACCTCAAAGTTATTCTTTCCAATCAATCTGTTGGGCTATTCCTATAAGTGTCACAAACAGTCCTAGAGTTCGTACTAGAATAACACCTTAAGACACAAATAAACCAAAACCCTAATGTCACCTAGATACCCCAATGTCACCTCAAGTATCCGTGGGTATGATTATACGATATGCATCACACAATCTCAGATTCATCTATTCAACCAACACAAAGGACCTCGAAGAGTGCCCCAAAGTTTCTACCGGAGAATCAGGACGAAAACGTGTGCCAACCCCTATGCATAGGTTCATGAGTGGAACCCGCAGGTTGATCACCAAAATGTACATCAAGTGAATCACGTGATATCCCATTGTCACCACAGATATCCACGGCAAGACATACATCAAGTGTTCTCAAATCTTTAAAGACTCAATTCGATAAGATTACTTCAAAGGGGAAACTCGATTCATTACAAGAGAGAAGAGGGGGGAGAAAACATCATAGGATCCAAATATAATAGCAAAGCTCGCGATACATCAAGATCGTATCACCTCAAGAACACGAGAGAGAGAGAGAGAGAGATCAAACACATAGCTACTGGTACATACCCTCAACGCCGAGGGAGAACTACTCCCTCCTCGTCATGGAGAGCACCGGGATGATGAAGATGGCCACCGGAGAGGGATTGCCCCCTCTGGCAGGGTGCCGGAACGGGTCTAGATTGGTTTTCGGTGGCTACGGAGGCTTCTGGCGGCGGAACTCCTGATCTAATCTCTGTTCTAAAAGTTTTAGGTTATGTAGGTATATATGGGTGCAGGAGGTACGTCGGTGGACCGAAGGGGGGGCCACGAGGTAGGGGGCGCGCCCCCTACCCTCGTGAGCTCCTCCTTCATCTTCTGACGTAGGGTCCAAGTCTATCCGGTAGGTTTCCCTCCAAAAATAACTTCTCTAGTTGATTTCGTTCCGTTTCGACTCCGTTTGATATTCCTTTTCTTCGAAACACTAAAATAGGCATAAAACAGCAAATCTGGGCTGGGCCTCCGGTTAATAGGTTAGTCCCAAAAATAATATAAAAGTGGATAATAAAGCCCAATATTGCCCAAAACAGTAGATAATATAGCATGGACCAATCAAAAATTATAGATACGTTGGAGACGTATGAAGCATCCCCAAGCTTAATTCCTGCTCGTCCTGGAGTAGGTAAATGATAAAAAAGATCATTTTTGATGTGGAATGCTAGTTGGCATAATTTCAATGTAATTCTTCCTACTTGTGACATGAATATTCAGATCCATAAGATTCAAGACAAAAGTTCATTTTGACATAAAATTAATAATACTTCAAGCATACTAACTAAGCAATCATGTCTTCTCAAAATAACATGGCCAAAGAAAGTTCATCCCTACAAAATCATATAGTTTAGTCATGTTTCATTTTCGTCACACAAGAATGCTCTCATCATGAACAACCCCGATGACAAGCCAAGCAATTGTTTCATACTTTACTAATCTCAAACCTATAAACTTTCACGCAATACATGAGCGCGAGCCATGGATATAGCACTATGGGTGGAATAGAATAATGAGGGGGTTATGTGGAGAAGACAAAAAGGAGAAAGTCTCACATCAACAAGGCTAATAAATGAGCTATGGAGATGCCCATCGATTGATTTTAATGCAAGGAGTAGGGATTGCCATGCAACGGATGCACTAGAGCTATAAATGTATGAAAGCTCAACAAAAGAAACTAAGTGGGTGTGCATCCAACTTGCTTGCTCACGAAGACCTAGGGCACTTGAGGAGGCCCATTGTTGGAATATACAAGCCAAGTTCTATAATGAAAAATTCCCACTAGTATATGAAAGTGACAGAACAAGAGACTCTCTATCATAAAGATCATGGTGCTACTTTGAAGCACAAGTGTGGAAAAAGGATAGTAGCATTGTCCCCTTTTATATTTGGCCTTTTTTTCCTTTTTTATTTGGCCTTCCTTTTTTATTTGGCCTTTCTCATTTTTTTTGGGACAATGCTCTATTAATGATGATCATCACACTTCTATTTATTTACAACTCAATGATTACAACTCGATACTAGAACAAAGTATGACTCTATATGAATGCCTCCGGCGGTGTACCGGGATTGCGATGAATCAAGAGCGACATGTATGAAAAATTATGAACGATGGCTTTGCCACAAATACGATGTCAACTACATGATCATGCAAAGCAATATGACAATAATGAATGTGTCATGATGAACGGAATGGTGGAAAGTTGCATGGCAATATATCTCAGAATGGCTATGGAAATGCCATAATTGGTAGGTATGGTGGCTGTTTTGAGGAAGATATAAGGAGGTTTATGTGTGAAAGAGCGTATCATATCACGGGGTTTGGATGCACCGGCGAAGTTTGCGCCAACTCTGAATGTGAGAAAGGGCAATGCACGGTACCGAAGAGGCTAGCAAGGATGGAAGGGTGAGAGTGCGTATAATCCATGGACTCAACATTAGTCATAAAGAACTCATATACTTATTGCAAAAATCTACAAGCCATCAAAAACCAAAGTATTACGCGCATGCTCCTAGGGGGATAGATTGGTAGGAAAAGACCATCGCTCGTCCCCGACCGCCACTCATAAGGAGGACAATCAAATAACACCTCATGTTTCAAATTTGTTACACAACATTTACCATATGTGCATGCTACGGGACTTGCAAACTTCAACACAAGCATTTCTCAATTTCACAACTACTCAACTAGCACGACTTTGATATTATTACTTTCATATCTCAAAACAATCATCAAGCATCAAACTTCTCTTAGTATTCAATACTCTATATGAAAGTTTTTATTATTAATCTTGTATACCTAGCATATTAGGATTTTAAGCAAATTACCATGCTATTTAAGACTCTCAAAATAATATAAGTGAAGCATGAGAGTTCATATATTTCTTCAAAATAAAACTACCACCATGCTCTAAAAGATATAAGTGAAGCACTAGAGCAAACGACAAACTATTCCGAAAGATATAAGTGAAGATCAATGAGTAGTCGAATAATTATGCAACTATGTGAAGACTCTCTAACATTTAATAATTTTAGATCTTGGTATTCTATTCAAACAGCAAGCAAAGCAAAATAAAATGACATTCTAAGAATGGCAAACATCGTGTGAAGAAGCAAAAACTTAGGATCAACCGAAACTAACCGATAATTGTTGAAGAAGAAAGGTGGGATGCCAACCGGGGCATCCCCAAGCTTATATGCTTGAGACTTCTTGAAATATTATCTTTGGGTGCCTTGGGAATCCCCAAACTTGATCTTTTGTGTCTCCTTAATTCCTCTCATATCACGGTCTCCCTAAATCTCAAAAGCTTCATCCACACAAAACTCAACAAGGACTAGTGAGAAAAGTTAGTATAAACCATTGCAAAAACCTTATCATACTCTACTGTAGCAAATCACTAAAATTATTATTCAACATTTCATACTAAATGCCTCTGCATATTTAATAGTCCTATCCTCAAATAGAATCATTAAAGAAGCAAACATATGCAAACAATGCAAACATAACAGCAATCTGCCTAAACAGGATAGTCTGTAAAGAATGCTGCAACATCCATACTTCCCTAGCTCCAAAAATTATGAAATAAAATTCCCACTGTAGTAAATTTATCAGAGCTTAATATGAAAAAGGTTTCAACATTTTATCACATTCTGACTTTTCTAGGGAATTATTGTAACAGCGGTAAACTTTCTGTTTTCAAACAGCAACATGTATACTTGTAACATAGGCATAGTAAAGGCTAACAATGCCACTTTTATTGAAATAAAAGATGCAAAACATTGTTCTATATAACAGAAATCAAATCCTAGAAAAATAAATTGACACTCCAAGCAAAACACATATCATGTGGTAAATAAAAATATAGCTCCAAGTAAAGTTACCGATGGACGAAGACGAAAGAGGGGATGCCTTCCGGGGCATCCCCAAGCTTAGGCTCTTGGTTGTCCTTGAATATTACCTTGGGGTGACTTGGTCATCCCCAAGCTTAGGCTCTTGCCACTCCTTATTCCATAGTCCATCGAATCCTTACCCAAAACTTGAAAACTTCACAACACAAAACTTAAAGTAGAAAACTCGTAAGCTCCGTTAGTATAAGAAAGTAAATCACCACTTCAAGGTACTGTAATGAACTCATTCTTTATTTATATTGGTGTTAAACCTACTATATTCCGACTTATCTATGGTTCATACCCTCCGATACTACTCATAGATTCATCAAAATAAGCAAACAACACATCAAAAATAGAATCTGTCAAAAACAGAACAGTCTGTAGTAATCTGGATCAAACGTATACTTCTGGAACTCATAAAATTCTAAAATAAATTTATGGACCTAAGGAATTTATCTATTAATCATCTGCAAAAATAATTAACTAAATAGCACTCTTCAAAAATGGAAGCAATTCTCGCGAGCGCTAAAGTTTCTGTTTTTTACAGCATGATCAACAAGACTTTCCCCAAGTCTTCCCAAAGGTTCTACTTGGCACAAACACTAATTAAAAGCATAAAACCACATCTAAACAGAGGCTAGATGAATTATTTATTACTAAAAAGGAGCAAAAAGCAAGGAATAAAAATAAAATTGGGTTGCCTCCCAACAAGCGCTATCGTTTAACGCCCCTAGCTAGGCATGATGATTTCAATGAGGCTCACATAAAGGATAAGAATTGAAACATAAAGAGAGCATCATAAGGAATATGACTAGCACATTTAAGTCTAACCCACTTCCTATGCATAGGGATTTTGTGAGCAAACAACTTGTGGGAACAAGAATCAACTTGCATAGGATGGTAAAACAAGGATATCTTCAAAATTTTAAACACATAGAGAGGAAACTTGATATTATTGCAATTCCTACAAGCATGTGTTCCTCCCTCATAATAATTTTCAGTAGCATCATGAATGAATTCAACAATATAACCAGCGCCTAAAGCATTCTTTTCATGATCTACAAGCATATAATTTTTATTACTCTCCACATAAGCAAAATTCTTCTCATGAATAATAGTGGGAGCAAAATCAACAAAATAACTATCATGTGATTGAAAATTAAGATCAAGATGACAAGTTTCATGGTTATTATTATTCTTTAAAGCATACATGTCATCACAATAATCATCATAGATAGGAGGCATGCTTTCATCATAATAAATTTGCTCATCAAAACTTGAGGGACAAAAAATATCATCTTCATCAAACATAGATTCCCCAAGCTTGTGGCTTTGCATATCATTAGCATCATAGATATTCAAGGAATTCATTCTAACAACATTGCAATCATGCTCATCATTCAAATATTTAGTGCCAAACATTTTATAGATTTCTTCTTCTAGCACTTGAGCACAATTATCCTTTCCATCATACTCACGAAAGATATTAAAAAGATGAAGCGTATGAGGCAAACTTAATTCCTTTTTTTGTAATTTTCTTTTATAAACTAAACTAGTGATAAAACAAGAAACTACAAGGCTCGATTGCAAGATCTAAAGATATACCTTCAAGCACTCACCTCCCCGGCAACGGCGCCAGAAAAGATCTTGATGTCTACTACACAACCTTCTTCTTGTAGATGTTGTTGGGCCTCCAAGTGCAGAGGTTTGTAGGACAGTAGCAAATTTCCCTCAAGTGGATGACCTAAGGTTTATCAATCCGTAGGAGGTGTAGGATGAAGATGGTCTCTCTCGGGCAACCCTACAACCAAATAACAGAGTCTCTTGTGTCCCCAACACATCCAATACAATGGTAAATTGTATAGGTGCACTAGTTCGGCGAAGAGATGGTGAAACAAGTGGTATATGGATAGTAGATAAAGGTATTTGAAATCTGAAATAATAAAAGCAGAAAGGTAGCAAGTGATAAAAGTGAGCGTAAACGGTATTGCAATGCTAGGAAACAAGGCCTAGGGTTCATACTTTCGCTAGTGTAAGTCCTCCCAACAATACTAACATAATTGGATCATAAAACTATCCCTCAACATGCAACAAAGAGTCACTCCAAAGTCACTAATAGAGGAGAACGAACGAAGAGATTATGGTAGGGTACGAAACCACCTCAAAGTTATTCTTTCCAATAAATTCGTTGGGCTATTCCTATAGGTGTCACAAACAGCCCTAGAGTTCGTACTAGAATAACACCTTAAGACACAAATCAACGAAAACCCTAATGTCACCTAGATACTCCAATGTCACCTCAAGTATCCGTGGGTATGATTATACGATATGCATCACACAATCTCAGATTCATCTATTCAACCAACACAAAGGACCTCAAAGAGTGCCTCAAAGTTTCTACCAGAGAATCACGACGAAAACGTGTGCCAACCCCTATGCATAGGTTCATGAGCGGAACCCGCAAGTTGATCACCAAAACGTACATCAAGTGAATCACGTGATATCCCATTGTCACCACAGATATCCACGGCAAGACATACATCAAGTGTTCTCAAATCTTTAAAGACTAAATCCGATAAGATTACTTCAAAGGGGAAACTCGATTCATTACAAGAGAGAAGAGGGGGGAGAAAACATCATAGGATCCAAATATAATAGCAAAGCTCGCGATACATCAAGATCGTATCACCTCAAGAACACGAGAGAGAGAGAGAGAGAGAGAGAGATCAAGCACATAGCTACTGGTACATACCCTCAGCCCCGAGGGAGAACTACTCCCTCCTCGTCATGGAGAGCACCGGGATGATGAAGATGGCCACCGGAGAGGGATTGCCCCCTCCGGCAGGGTGCCGGAACGAGTCTAGATTGGTTTTCGGTGGCTACGGAGGCTTCTGGCGGCGGAACTCCCGATCTAATCTCTGTTCTGGAAGTTTTAGGTTACGTAGGTATATATGGGTGCAGGAGGTAGGTCGATGAACCGAAGGGGGGCCACGAGGCAGGGGGTGCACCCCAGGGGGGTGGGCGTGCCCCTACCCTCATGAGCTCCTCCTTCATCTTCTGACGTAGGGTCCAAGTCTATCCGGTAGGTTTCCTTCCAAAAATAACTTCTCTAGTTGATTTCGTTCCGTTTCAACTCTGTTTGATATTCCTTTTCTTCGAAACACTGAAATAGGCATAAAACAGCAAATCTGGGCTGGGCCTCCGGTTAATAGGTTAGTCGCAAAAATAATATAAAAGTGGATAATAAAGCCCAATATTGCCCAAAGTAGTAGATAATATAGCATGGAGCAATCAAAAATTATATATACGTTGGAGACGTATCAGTCGCTGGAGAGGTTTATCGATCGGTGTGTGTCGGAAAGGAGTTGTGGAGACTCTGGGGGAACGACCTAAAGAAAAAAATGAATGTGCTCGGTGGATAGAATGCCGAGGGAGGGGGAGGGCGAGGAGGGCGTGTGCATGCTCGAGAGAAAGTTAGTGGTAGCTACAAAGGTTAGAGGATTGTGTGGGTGTAATAATTTGATATGAAAGCGGATTCATATATTTGAATAGGAGATCATAGTGTTTTAAACATTGCATGCATGAATATAGCGGTGATACACGTGATGTGCACATGTTATACCATAATGTGATAATGCATGGTGTTTGCAACTCACAGCTAAATGCCGAACAATCTAAACCATACTATACATCAAACAATCTCACATTTTATTTGAATTTGTGATAATGTGTGGCGTTTGCAGTTTACAACTAAATATCGAACAATCTAAACAATACTATATATCGAACATTCTCACATTTTATTTATATTTGTGGTAATGTGTGGTGTTTGCAACTCACATCTAAATACTTGTAGGCGTAGGGGCGGGGCACCATACATAATGTGATAAACACATTATACATATGAGACATGGTTTAGATTATGAAGATCTAGCTAGAGCTAGAAATGTAATGTGATTTGAAATCAAAATAAAGTGGATTCAAAAAATCTAGTTCGAGTTCATATAGTACACATAGTTCATATGTAACTCGAGACTGATCATGTGGTGTGCTGTGAAGATAATACACAAACGATGGTTTAACTTGACAATAATGATGATTGTAGATCTTATTAAAACAGAGAAACGAATTCAAATGCTTTGACTTCACAACAATCATTACTGTAGATCTTATTCAAATAGAGAAACGAATTCAAATTTAGTTCATATTGAAGCGGTAGTATATACGTTTGGAATGCACTAAAACGTTCATTTGAGTAGTAGGTTGCATGCATTATACACGTAGCGAAATATTTTAATTGAACATAACATGAACTCAAAGTTTTGAATGACATTTGTAGGGCGCATTGGTACAGTACACGTTAGGCTTGTCCAGAAATTTCAACCCGCGCCTTGTTAGCCCGAAATATTTAAGATATATCTTTGTCTCGTTGTGCTCCGACAACTCCCTCCATCTCAACCCGCGCCTTGCTATTCCGAAATTACAACGCGCGCGAAAACTCCCACCTCCTGTGAAGTCCCAACACGCAAAATGCCCGTGGTACCCCTGAACCAAAAGAACCACCTCAAATCGGTGGGGGTACTTCCGTAAGTTACCCCACATTTCGGACAAGCGCGTCTCTAAGCCATGGTTCCCCACTGCCATCCCATCCGCCCACCCATTCGTACATCGAGGCCGCGAAAACCCGCGACGAAACCCCACACCCTGCTCCGTCCGCCACCCAGCCGGAGCCTCTTCCCCGACGACATCGTCCACAGCAACACCTTGACGTCCCTCATCCACCGTACCGCGATGAGGATCCGTCGTCGATCTCATCGTCCCGCCGGTTCAGCCACCCTGTCCTCCACCTCCAAGGAGCTGCCCCGACGTTCCCCTCGTCTTTCGCGCCACCTCCATTCCCACACCGCCGTCTTCACTTGCACCATCGAAAGAGCATCATCATCACCGTGTCCTCGGATGAAGCTGTGGCCTAATCGGCGCCACCATAGAGGTTGTACACTAATCGCCGCATTTTCTTCTTGATTCGATCTCACGGTGCTGCCGGCGCTCGGTCCCGAGCCGACACGGCGCGGCTCCATCCACAGCGGCGTCGCCGGCCACTTCCTCCATGGCGTCGCTCCCTCGGCGGCGACGTCCACATCAGTAGGACCTGATGCTGCTTTAGCTCTCGCTCGCGCTGCTGCTCTGCTCTTGCTCTCGGTCCCTGCCTGGTCTGCTCTTGCTATTGCTCTTGCTCGCGCTGCTGCTCTCGCTCTTGCTCTTGCTTGCGATGCTGCTCCTATTTAGCTACACTTCACTCTGATGCTGCCGGGGTGAAGGAAGAGCCAGCCGTAGCGGGGAGGGGGGCTCGCCGGAGAGGTACCCCACTATCTATCTTAGGGTTCAGGATGGGGGCGGTGGTCGCCGGCGGTGGCGGGGCGTTGGCGGGGCGGTGGCGTGGGGATCGCCGGAGAAAAAGCTCGGCACGGGAGGGAGGGCTAGAGGGATGGCCGGGGCGGCGGCGGACCGGTGGTGGGGAGTGTTTTCGGGGCGGGCGGTGCGGCGCACCGCCGGCCACGGGCGGCGGGGGGCTGCTGTTTGGCCGGCTCAGGGGGTGGAGGTTGAAGATGAACCGCGGGCCCTTGATTTCGTATCCAACAGCTGCAAAATTGCCTGACCAGAAATGAAAAAGTCAGTCGACCAACGTGTAGCCTCACCTTGCTAGTGCGTTCAGTTTCGACAGCAAAATTCAGTTTCGACAGCAAAATTCAGTTTCGACAGCAAAATTCAGTTTCGACAGTTAAGTTCAGTTTCGACAGTTAAGTTCAGTTTCGACAGTTAAATTCAGTTTCGACAGTTAAGTTCAGAGATGAGCAGCTGATGTATTTTACATCTAGCACTTTGTGGTTATGTATTTTACGTCATGTATTGGAGATGCTATTAGAATTCCACTCAGGTTAACGTTGTTCGTTGTCTCTCTTGTCCCGCTTCAGCCTCGGCGTCGTACAAATCACCGGTGCTGCTCCAACGATGAAATCCTCCATCACAGCGGAGCAGTACCTCAGGCTCCATCTCCATACGCCTAAAATCTTCTTCCCCTCCTTCGACAGCCAAGTCAGCCGGAGCATCCTCACCGGCCAACCCAATCACGCTGAGATCGACATGGCTTCGCCAAAGAGGTTGTACACTTGTTGCATCTCTTTTTTACTCTACATGTTATATATATTGTCCACTGAGCACGCGGATTTGTTCCTTTAGTGTCTCCTTGAAAGAAAAAACGTAGGAATTTTAATTTTCACTTGTCCTCCTTTTCAAATTCCTATTCATGAAGCACACGACTAAGAGATAGTAGCATAATAGCATTATAACCGTGCATTTTCTTATGGTTTGACTTAATCTCACCATGCTTCTTTGCATCCTGTGATCTTCCAATTATTGTGAATCAAACACCCAGATTGGCAGAAATCCTGTGTTTTTAAATTCTCTGTTTTGCACGTGCATTCCTATCCTATTCCTGTCTATTTCCTATCCCTGCATTGTTGGAATCCTCCAATTCAAACGAGCCCTCACAGAATTACTTCTCTTACAGATAGTTGTCAAAGAAAACCTTGCGTGGTTTGTCCCGCTCCTGCTGCACCGTTGTCCATCCCAGCTCAGCTGCTCCAACGACAGAAGGGTCCAGCACAGCAGGGATCCGGCCTCCACAGTGTCTTTCGCCGCCTCAGATCTTCTTCCCTACCGCTGGCAGCCATGAAACCTGCACTACCATCATCAACCGAGCAGATGACCTCGAGAACTACACGGGTCTGCAAGAGAGGTCGCACTCTTTCATGTCTGCTTACGTTATGCATCGCTTAATATTACATGCTACTTTATCGTCCTGTTCACTGATTAGACTCTAAGTAAGCTCCAAACTAATGGTCAAACTTGAGTTTTTAAATGGTTGTGGGGTACATATCGGGGCCGCTATCAATAGTATCTATCTACTATCTGGTTAATCTCCGGTGTCTACTATGAGTTTCATGTTGGGTGGGAAACAAACAGTAAAGAAGCCATTATCTGTAATTTTTAACTGAAGCCATTATCTGCCTGCTATTATTGGTTTTGGGTCTATCCATAGGTTGCTACCATCACTCTAGATTTATGCATGCACTCCTTACATAATCTCACTATGTTTTATTCCTATGCATGACAGTTATTGTAAACAATGGAACTGAACATGTAGAGCAAAAGAGACAAGCCTTGTGTGGCAATAAAATTTCATGCAGACATCGCTCCATGGTAGGCGCAAAGGCAGCCCCCCTCCACGCATTTCAGATTGTAATCGAGAGGAAGATATCTGTTCTGAGGGGGATTCAGAAGGAGAAGACAACTCCTATTTACCCCCTGAGGTCTTCGCTCTAACTTGGCATGCTGATGTTGGTTATATCATGCATATGGTGTCTTGTATTGCTTACTTTATACATCAAATATGTCATCTGCTTAGTTTAGACATCCTTTGTGCGAATGCCATTGTTTAGTTTATTCATCGTTTATGTGAATTATGCAACGCCATCTTGTTTAGCCAGGCATCATATATGTGAATTTTGCAATGCCATCCTGCTTAGCCAGTCATCTTCTATGTAAATTATATCAGGCCATCCGTTTTTCGTTAGATATTACATTTGTCAAAAATATTATTACATTCAACTGCTCTTCGTGTGCATGAGCCATTTGACACGGTGATGGCAAATTCTGGAGTGAAAACAAGGTCTTCAGAGCAGACTATGCTATCTGATGAAGCGCATATCTCGCTGGTTACGGATAGCTCCTTAGAGGAGGATTCAGAGAAAGATGACCAGTCCTATCCCCCCCCCCCCGAGGTGTATGCTCTAACTTGGCAGGGTTATGTTGCTCATATCGTGCGTATGGTGTCTCGCATTGCTATGTCATTTGATTAGTTTAGACATGCTTTGTGTAAATGCCACCTGTTCAGTGTCTAATTACCATATATGTGAATTATGCATTGCCATCTTGTTGCAAGACATTATATATGTGAATTATACAATGCTACCTTGTTGCAAAGGCATTATATATGTGAATTATGCAATGCCATGCTGTTTAGCCAATCATCATGTATGTGAATTATATCATGCTATCATTTTTTTGTATTACGTGTTCCATTTGGCGACAACGTTTGTATATTCAACTACTCTTCCTGTGCATCAACCATTTGAAGCAGTGATGGAAGTATCTGGAGTGAAAACAAGGTATTCAGAGCAGACAATGCTACCTGCTGAAGCAGACATCTTGCTAGTTATAGAGAGCTCCTCAAAGGAGGATTCAGAGACTGATGACCAGTCTTATTTTCCCCCTGAGGTCTATGCTCAAACTTGGCAGGGTTATATTACCCATGTCATGCATGTTGTCTTGCATTGCTTAGTTTTTACATCATATATGGATTGCCATCTGCTTACTTGCTTACTATATAAATCATATATTTGAATTATATCATGCCATCATGTTTACATAGTACATACACATCATCTATCTGAATTATGGCATGACAACCCATTTAATAAAGACATCATATAGTTATATCATCTCATTCTGTTTAGTGTTTACAGTCATCATATTTTGAATTATGGCATTCTATCCGTGAATGTATGTGAATTATGGCATGCCAACCTATTTAATAAACACATTATATAGTTATGTCATGTCATCCTGTTTACATAGTCTCATATTTTGAACTATGTCTTTCCATCTTTTTTAGTTAGCCATCGTAATGTGAAATTGTGTCATGCTATCATGTTTAGTTAGCCATAATATATGTGAAATTGTGTCATGCTATCATGTTTGGTTAGACAACATAAATATGAATTATTTCATGCCCTCTTTTATTCCCCATTATCCATTGCACCTGTCTATCATACAATGTCTATACTTTCAATTACTTTTCTTGTTTATCAGCCATTTGAATTGGAGAGCGTGATGGCAGTATCTAAGGGAGTAACAACACGGTCTTCAAAAAAGATAGTGTTACCAGTTGATGCAGATAGAACCACGGTTGTACTTGCCCAAGGACCAGATCCACCACACATAACCCAGACTCTCGCAGATTGTACCCCTACCCAGTTGGACAGAGAACCAGCTACACCCCTTCTAACCCCAACCCTGGCAGATAGTAACCCAGTTCCAGTTGACACAGCACCGTTTCCACCACAGAGCACCCAAACACGAGCAGTTAGTAAGGGAACTGCAGTGCCCAAAGCACGAGGACCACCACTCCGAATCCCAACTCAATGCTTAAAGGAGAAGAAGATTTGTTCTCAGGTCAGGTTCTGTAGCTATGGTTCATACTCCTTTGCTCTTGCATGATTGTATTTACTCATACCAACTATTTTCAAATTTGAAGGATGGAATTGAAACTCCAATGGCGCAACATGTATGTTTTAAACCTGTTTCTTTAACTGGTTTGCTGTTGTAACCTGCTCTATGTTGATTTCAGTTTCAATTGAATAAACAGTTATGTTCTCATGTCATGCACATTACAAGTGTTGTTATTGCTCTATAGTTACCCACACTTATATTCTATCTATTCTGCTTTGTCTTGAACAAATATTATTTGAACTGTGTCTCTATCTTGATTTGGCAACAAAAACTAGAATGATATAGACCATAAAGTGACCATGGTACATAGATATATGTTTGTTCATGTTGTTATCCTGTCCACTTTACTACTGAACTCATTTACCAAAATGAGTTTCATATACAACATGGTAAACATGTGATGTGTCTGCTTGTTTCTCTTTTAGAATGCGGACAAAATATTGGAGAACAGTACCGCGTTATCCAATGGTAAAGGAAGTAATGTAGATAAGGTTCAAGATAGTGAGACATCCCTGTTGGTCTCCAAGAAAGCTGATAAAAACTATCTTGACGACAGTGAGGGAACCCAAAAGTCCTGTCTTGATGTAGTGTTCGAGTTACTGGCCACTACTGCTGGCACAAGCTCTCCGAACTCGCTGCCTGAATCAGTTCGTCTTCTTGAGTCTCAACTTCAAGTTCAAAGACATCGATCAGATGCGCTGCGACAGGAAGCTGAAGGACTAAGGAAGTCCCTGCAGAATTCAGATGCATATTTTCTGGGGCAACAGCAAGCGCTAGAGGATTTAAGCGCCAAACAAGAGAAAGTTAATAATCTTGCTAAGCATCTTGCCAGCATTATGGGTACCCAGGATTTTGTTTCTTGAGATCTTCTGAAGTGGTTTCAGTTCTGGATTTGTTTTGCTGCGGTGTTTATTTGCGCTGGTCGCCAACTTTGACAACCAGTGTATATGATATGCTGCTTTGTTCCCTATATTTGCACTGGTGGCGAACTTTGATGCCTAGTGGATGTAGTATTTGTAATAGCCGTGATAGCCTAGCGTTAGTTGCTTGCTTATTTATTTCCTTGTTGTCTTGTTTATTTGTTTGCTTGTAGTCATTGCAGTTCTTTTCCCGCGGTTAGCTAGTGGCTGCAATAACCTATTTTTTTAAACTAGGCCGCAATAACCATGGGCTAATATTTACTGTAGTGACACTGGGCCTCCTACTGGCCGTAGAAATAGTGGGCCTTCTACGGGCCGTAGAAACAATGGGCCTTCTATGGGCCGTAGAAACAATGGGTCTTCTGCGGGCCGTATTATCAATGGGCCTTATACGGGCCGTATAATTGATTGGCCAAACATGGGCCAAACAGACTGCATTATGGTCGTAAACGGGCTAGAGTTGGAATCGTCCGTTCATGGTCCGACCATAACGGGCCATCGTTAATAGGCCGTATTTGATGACGCTATGAAATCGGCCCAACGTATTAACGGACCACAAACGGGCCGACTGTAACCACGGGCTGAATTTGGCCCACAAGCAGAAAATGACAGTAACGGGCCGTAAGTAAATGAATGCTGGAAATGAGCCCAAGAATAAATGGGCTCTGAGAAGGCAGAAAGATAACATGGGCTGGAAACGGCCCAACGGAATAACGGGTCGTTAATGGGTATAAAGTGATACACTGTTCATTACGGGCCAGTTTCACCACGGGCCGTTAATGGGTGTAAAGTGATACACTGTTCATTACCGGCCAGTTTCACCACGGGCCGTTAGTAGGCCAAGAGTTACATAGGGCCTCATATGGGCCGAAAGACGTCATGGGCCATACATGGGCCAAAAGTGAAAACGGGCTGGAATCATATTGGATGGCCCAGATGACGCTACTGGGCCTAATTCGGATAGGGCGTAACGGGCCTTGGGTTAGCGGGCTGTAAATGAGCTATATTCGAACAGGCCGTTAACAGGCTTTCCATGGGCCGGCCCGCCAGCTTTTGACCAAGTCAAACGGGCCGGCCTTTTCACATGAATGGGCCTTTGTTGGGCCGTGCCACGTGTCAACGTATCATAGGCGCCTTCCGTCCAATGAGTGGTTGACATCTGTCCCAACGATGAGCCGACACGTGTTTCCTCCAGCCAATGATGATTTTACACGTGGAAAATCCCCATTGGTCGGGGCTGTTAACGGGTTATCGGATCCAAAACCCGACCCAATAGCTTAACGGCGTTCCGTTACGGTGGATGCCACGTGTCGGTCACCCTTGACGAAAGCACTTCTATGACGCGCAATTTATCGTCATGAAAGTGGACACTTCCGTGATGATAATTTTGGTAATGTCATGGAACACTTCTACGACAGCACACATATGACTATCTTGATTCTGTCATAAATTTCTCATGGATGTACATGCATGACAAAAAAAGCGACCTACTGTGACAAACACGTATCATCACGGAAATGTATTTTTTTGTAGTGACCCCGTGCGCCTCTACTCCAACACCGGCGCGATCGGCCGGCTTCTTCACCGACCCGGCGGCCTCGCGCGTCGTCCGCGCGTCTGCCCGTCGGTCGCCCCGACCCGGCGGCCTCGCGCGGCGTTCTTGCGTCGGCCCGCCGGTAGCCCCGACCCGGCGGCCTCGCGTCACGCGGTGGCCCTTCACCGCCGACGTTCGCGCGACGACCCGCCCGTCGATCTACGCAGGCTGTCACCGCCCTGCTCCGACCGGGACTCCTGCATCACCCTGACCCGGCGGCCTCACGCCATGTGGCGGCCAATCATAGCCGCCCTGCCGCCTGCCGCCGCCGGCTTCATCTCGGACTCCGCTGCCACCGCGCCTCCACCGAGCGGCGTCCCCGACCTCGCGCGCAATCGGATTGATCACCTGCCCGCCGCCGCGATCCGCCTCATCTACTCCGTGCAACCGACCTGGCCCGTCGGTTGCACGCGCCTCCACAGTCCCCATGAAGACCATCCCGAATTCAGCGCGCCCCTCTACCGATCGAGCAACGGGCTGCCGCTGCGTCACCCCGTCGGGCCGCAGCGCCGCCGCCCCGTGGTTCTTCTCCCGGCTGCACCGACCCACGTCACCACTGCGTTGCCCCTTCGGGCCGTAGTACCGCAGCCCGCGGTCCACCGCTGCCCAGAGGCCGTCCGCTCCAGGTCGTCCCCGTGGCGGCACCGACCCTCGCGCCGCCACTGCGTCGCCCCGTCGGGCCGTAGCGAGCGTGGCACGCGGTCCACGCCGACGTCCCGAGGCCGTCCCCGTGGTTGCACCGACCCGCGCTCCTCCGCTGCGCCGCGCCTTCGGGCTATCGCGCCACGGCCCGCGGTCCCTGCCGGCGCCCCGAGGTCTTCCCGCCGTCACCCCGACCTGCCCGCCGCTGCTGCGTCGCCCCTTCGGGCCGTAGCGCGGAGGCCCATGGTCCACTTCGTCGTCCACGCGCGTTGACTTTCCATGGTATGTGTCGCGCCGCCTCCTTTGGCGCGGGAACGCCACCGTCCGCGCCGGTCTTGGTCATGCTACCGGGTTCTTCGCCTACTTCGAGCACCGCCGCCGCGCTCCTAACCTAGCCGCCGGCGCTACCCACGTAGCCGCCGGCGCCCGTCCACCTCCTTCGTCTTCGTCCAGCACCAGCCTGTCGCTAGCATCGCCGTCATCTACCCCGACCACTTCGTCTACTCCGACCACCGTTGGTGACATCGGCCCCGCGCCGATGGACGCCGCAATCGTCGTCGAGTTCTTCTCTGCTGGCCCCTCCGACTTCTCCGACATGGCGTACAGCTCATGCAGGTCCCTCATCTACGCATGCCCGGTGTTGGCAACACCGATGCGTGCCTTCATCCACGACGTGTCCCCGAGCCTGGCAAGCCTGGTCGGCGCTTCGTCAACTTTGTCTTCGTCCGTCTATGCATGTCTGGTGCTGGCAACACCGGTGCGTGCCTTCGTCCATGATGTGTCCCCGGGCTTGGCAAATCCGTCGCGACGCGTCGTCAACAACATTTTCTTCCCGGTGCACCCCTACTTCAACACCACTGCGCCCATGCTAACTCGCCGCCCCCTTGCGCCCGCGGCTCCACAGCGACTTCCTCGACACCGGCCACCCCAACTCAACATCGACAACGGCATTTTTCGCACGGCTACCTCGACCACGGCTCCACTGTTGGGTTTCGTAGTAATTTCAAAAAATTTCCTACGCTCACGCAAGATCATGTGATGCATAGCAACGAGGGGGAGAGTGTTGTCTACGTACCCAACGCAGACCGACTGCGGAAGCGATGACACGACGTAGAGGAAGTAGTCGTACGTCTTCACGATCCAACCGATCAAGCACCGAAACTACGGCACCTCCGAGTTCGAGCACACGTTCAGCTCGATGACGATCCCCGGACTCCGATCCAGCAAAGTGTCGGGGAAGAGTTCCATCAGCACGACGGCGTGGTGACGATCTTGATGAACTAACAGCAGCAGGGCTTCGCCTAAACTCCTGCTACAGTATTATCGAGGTATATGGTGGCAGGGGGCACCGCACACGGCTAAGGAATAGATCACGTGGATCAACTTGTGTGTTCTAGGGTGCCTCTACCTCAGTATATAAAGGAGCCAAGGGGGGAGGGGGGCGCCGGCCAGGGAGAGAGGCGCAGGAGGAGTCCTACTCCTTCCGGGAGTAGGACTCCCCCCCAATCCTATTCCAACTAGGATTCCCAGGGAAAGAGAGAGAGGGTGGCCGG
This sequence comes from Triticum urartu, assembly GCF_003073215.2. Classification (NCBI taxonomy): domain Eukaryota; kingdom Viridiplantae; phylum Streptophyta; class Magnoliopsida; order Poales; family Poaceae; genus Triticum; species Triticum urartu. Next base: position 700,692,642 of record NC_053024.1, on the reverse strand, counting down.
CCACCTTCTCCCTAGTCCTAATAGGACTAGGAGAGGGGAGGCGCAGCCCTTGGGGCAGCCCTTCTCACCTTTCCACTAAGGCCCATGTGGCCCATTGGCTCCCGGGGGGTTCCGGTAACCTCCGCGGTTCCGGTAAAATCCCGATTTCACCCGGAACACTTCCGATGTCCAAACATAGGCTTCCAATATATCAATCTTTATGTCTCGACCATTTCGAGACTCCTCGTCATGTCCGTGATCACATCCGGGACTCCGAACAACCTTCGGTACATCAAAATGCATAAACTCATAATATAACTGTCATCGTAACCTTAAGCGTGCGGACCCTACGGGTTCGAGAACAATGTAGACATGACCGAGACACGTCTCCGGTCAATAACCAATAGCGGGACCTGGATGCCCATATTGGCTCCTACATATTACGAAGATCTATATCGGTCAGACCGCATAACAACATACGTTGTTCCCTTTGTCATCGGTATGTTACTTGTCCGAGATTCGATCGTCGGTATCCAATACCTAGTTCAATCTCGTTACCGGCAGTCTCTTTACTCGTTCCGTAATACATCATCTCACACCTAACATATTAGTTGTAATGCTTGCAAGGCTTTATGTGATGTGCATTACCGAGAGGGCCCAGAGATACCTCTCCGACAATCGGAGTGACAAATCCTAATCTCGAAATACGCCAACCCAACATGTACCTTTGGAGACACCTGTAGAGCTCCTTTATAATCACCCAGTTATGTTGTGACGTTTGGTAGCACACAAAGTGTTCCTCCGGCAAACGGGAGTTGCGTAATCTCATAGTCATAGGAACATGTATAAGTCATGAAGAAAGCAATGCAACATACTAAACGATCGGGTGCTAAAGCTATGGAATGGGTCATGCAATCAGATCATTCCTAATGATGTGACCCGTTAATCAAATAACAACTTATTGTTCATGGCCAGGAAACATAACCATCTTTGATTAACGAGCTAGTCAAGTAGAGGCATACTAGTGACACTTTGTTTGTCTATGTATTCACACATGTATTATGTTTCCGGTTAATACAATTCTAGCATGAATAATAAACATTTATCATGATTATAAGGAAATAAATAATAACTTTATTATTGCCTCTAGGGCATATTTCCTTCAGTCTCCCACTTGCACTAGAGTCAATAATCTAGATCACACTGTAATGATTCTAACACCCATGGAGCTTTGGTGCTGATCATGTTTTGCTCGTGGAAGAGGCTTAGTCAACGGGTCTGCAACATTCAGATCCGTATGTATCTTGCAAATCTCTATGTCTCCCACCTGGACTAGATCCCGGATGGAATTGAAGCGTCTCTTGATGTGCTTGGTCCTTTTGTGAAATCTAGATTCCTTTGCCAAGGCAATTGCACCAGTATTGTCACAAAAGATTTTCATTGGACCCGATGCACTAGGTATGACACCTAGATCGGATATGAACTCCTTCATCCAAACTCCTTCGTTTGCTGCTTCCGAAGCAGCTATGTACTCCGCTTCACATGTAGATCCCGCTACGACACTTTGTTTAGAACTGCACCAACTGACAGCTCCACCGTTTAATGTAAACAGGTATCCGGTTTGCGATTTAGAATCGTCCGGATCAGTGTCAAAGCTTGCGTCAACGTAACCTTTTACGGTGAGCTCTTTGTCACCTCCATATACGAGAAACATATCCTTAGTACTTTTCAGGTATTTCAGGATGTTCTTGACCGCTGTCCAGTGATCCACTCCTGGATTACTTTGGTACCTCCCTGCTAAACTTATAGCAAGGCACACATCAGGTCTGGTACACAGCATTGCATACATGATAGAGCCTATGGCTGATGCATAGGGAACATCTTTCATATACTCTCTATCTTCTGCAGTGGTCGGGCATTGAGTCTTACTCAACTTCACACCTTGTAACACAGGCAAGAATCCTTTCTTTGCTTGATCCATTTTGAACTTCTTCAAAAAATTTGTCAAGGTATGTGTTTTGTGAAAGTCCAATTAAGCGTCTTGATCTATCTCTATAGATCTTAATGCCTAATATGTAAGCAGCTTCACCGAGGTCTTTCATTGAAAAACTTTTATTCAAGTATCCCTTTATGCTATCCAGAAATTCTATATCATTTCCAATTAGTAATATGTCATCCACATATAATATCAGAAATGCTACAGAGCTCCCACTCACTTTCTTGTAAATACAGGCTTCTCCGAAAGTCTGTATAAAACCAAATGCTTTGATCATACTATCAAAACGTTTATTCCAACTCCGAGAGGCTTGCACCAGTCCATAAATGGATCGCTGGATCTTGCACACTTTGTTAGCTCCCTTTGGATCGACAAAACCTTCCGGTTGCATCATATACAACTCTTCTTCCAGAAATCCATTCAGGAATGCAGTTTTTACATCCATCTGCCAAATTTCATAATCATAAAATGCGGCAATTGCTAACATGATACGGACGGACTTAAGCATCGCTACAGGTGAGAAGGTCTCATCGTAGTCAATCCCTTGAACTTGTCGAAAACCTTTCGCGACAAGTCGAGCTTTGTAGACAGTAACATTACCATCAGCGTCAGTCTTCTTCTTGAAGATCCATTTATTCTCAATTGCTTGCCGATCATCGGGCAAGTCAACCAAAGTCCATACTTTGTTCTCATACATGGATCCCATCTCAGATTTCATGGCTTCAAGCCACTTTGCGGAATCTGGGCTCACCATCGCTTCTTCATAGTTCGTAGGTTCATCATGATCTAGTAGCATGACTTCCAGAACTGGATTACTGTACCACTCTGGTGCGGATCTTACTCTGGTTGATCTACGAGGTTCAGTAGTATCTTGTTCTGAAGTTTCATGATCATTATCATTAACTTCCTCACTTATTGATGTAGGTGTCGCAGAAACAATTTTCTGTGATGTACTACTTTCCAACAAGGGAGCAGGTACAGTTACCTCGTCAAGTTCTACTTTCCTCCCACTCACTTCTTTCGAGAGAAACTCCTTCTCAAGAAAGTTTCCGAATTTAGCAACAGAAGTCTTGCCTTCGGATCTGTGATAGAAGGTGTATCCAATAGTTTCCTTTGGATATCCTATGAAGACACATTTCTCTGATTTGGGTTCGAGCTTATCAGGTTGAAGCTTTTTCACATAAGCATCGCAGCCCCAAACTTTCAGAAATGACAACTTTGGTTTCTTGCCAAACCATAGTTCATAAGGCGTCGTCTCAACGGATTTTGATGGTGCCCTATTTAACGTGAATGCGGCCGTCTCTAGAGCATAACCCCAAAACGATAGCGGTAAATCAGTAAGAGACATCATAGATCGCACCATATCTAGTAAAGTACGATTACGACGTTCGGACACACCATTACGCTGTGGTGTTCCAGGTGGCGTGAGTTGCGAAACTATTCCACAATTTTTCAAATGTACACCAAACTCGTAACTCAAATATTCTCCTCCACGATCAGATCGTAGAAACTTTATTTTTTTGTTACGATGATTTTCAACTTCACTCTGAAATTCTTTGAACTTTTCAAATGTTTCAGACTTATGTTTCATTAAGTAGATATACCCATATCTGCTTAAATCATCTGTGAAGGTGAGAAAATAACGATATCCGCCATGAGCCTCAATATTCATCGGACCACATACATCGGTATGTATGATTTCCAACCAATCTGTTGCTCTCTCCATAGTACCGGAGAACGGTGTTTTAGTCATCTTGCCCATGAGGCACGGTTCGCAAGTACCAAGTGATTCATAATCAAGTGCTTCCAAAAGTCCATCAGTATGGAGTTTCTTCATGCGCTTTATACCGATATGACCTAAACGACAGTGCCACAAATAAGTTGCACTTTCATTATCAACTCTGCATCTTTTGGCTTCAACATTATGAATATGTGTATTACTACTATCGAGATTCAATAAGAATAGACCACTCTTCAAGGGTGCATGACCATAAAAGATATTACTCATATAAATAGAACAACCATTATTCTCTGATTTAAATGAATAACCGTCTCGCATTAAACAAGATCCAGATATAATGTTCATGCTCAACGCTGGCACCAAATAACAATTATTTAGGTCTAATATTAATCCCGAAGGTAGATGTAGAGGTAGCGTGCCGACCGCGATCACATCGACTTTGGAACCGTGTCCCACGCGCATCGTCACCTCGTCCTTAGCCAATCTTCGCTTAATCCGTAGCCCCTGTTTCGAGTTGCAAATATTAGCAACAGAACCAGTATCAAATACCCAGGTGCTACTGCGAGCATTAGTAAGGTACACATCAATAACATGTATATCACATATACCTTTGTTCACCTTGCCATCCTTCTTATCCGCCAAAATACTTGGGGCAGTTCCGCTTCCAGTGACCAGTCTGCTTGCAGTAGAAGCACTCAGTTTCAGGCTTAGGTCCAGACTTGGGTTTCTTCTCCTGAGCAGCAACTTGTTTGCCGTTCTTCTTGAAGTTCCCCTTCTTCTTCCCTTTGCCCCTTTTCTTGAAACTAGTGGTTTTGTTAACCATCAACACTTGATGCTCCTTTTTGATTTCTACCTCCGCAGCTTTCAGCATTGCGAAGAGCTCGGGAATAGTCTTGTTCATCCCTTGCATATTATAGTTCATCAGAAGCTCTTGTAGCTTGGTGGCAGTGATTGGAGAATTCTGTCAATGACGCAATCATCCGGAAGATTAACTCCCAATTGAATCAAGTGATTATTATACCCAGACATTTTGAGTATATGCTCACTGACAGAACTGTTCTCCTCCATCTTGCAGCTATAGAACTTATTGGAGACTTCATATCTCTCAATTCGGGCATTTGCTTGAAATATTAACTTCAACTCCTGGAACATCTCATATGCTCCATGACGTTCAAAACGTCGTTGAAGTCCCGATTCTAAGCCGTAAAGCATGGCACACTGAACTATCGAGTAGTCATCAGCTTTGCTCTGCCAGACGTTCATAACATCTGGTGTTGCTCCAGCAGCAGGCCTGGCACCCAGCGGTGCTTCCAGGACGTAATTCTTCTGTGCAGCAATGAGGATAATCCTCAAGTTACGGACCCAGTCCGTGTAATTTCTACCATCATCTTTCAACTTTGCTTTCTCAAGGAACGCATTAAAATTCAACGGAACAACAGCACGAGCCATCTATCTACAATCAACATAAACAAGCAAGACACTATCAGGTACTAAGTTCATGATAAATTTAAGTTCAATTAATCATATTACTTAAGAACTCCCACTTTAGATAGACATCCCTCTAATCCTCTAAGTGATTACGTGATCCAAATCAACTAAACCATGTCCGATCATCACGTGAGATGGAGTAGTTTCATCGGTGAACATCATTATGTTGATCATATCTACTATATGATTCACGCTCGACCTTTCGGTCTCCGTGTTCCGAGGCCATATCTGTATATGCTTGGCTCGTCAAGTATAACCTGAGTATTCTGCGTGTGCAACTATTTTGCACCCGTTGTATTTGAACGTAGAGCCTATCACACCCGATCATCACGTGGTGTCTCAGCACGAAGAACTTTCGCAACGGTGCATACTCAGGGAGAACACTTCTTGATAATTTAGTGAGAGATCATCTTATAATGCTACCGTCAATCAAAGCAAGATAAGATGCATAAAAAGATAAACATCACATGCAATCAATATAAGTGATATGATATGGCCATCATCATCTTGTGCTTGTGATCTCCATCTTCGAAGCACCGTCATGATCACCATCGTCACCGGCGCGACACCTTGATCTCCATAGTAGCATCGTTGTCGTCTCGCCAATCTTATGCTTCCACGACTATCACTACCGTTTAGTAATAAAGTAAAGCATTACATCGCGATTGCATTGCATACAATAAAGTGACAACCATATGGCTCCTGCCAGTTGCCGATAACTCGGTTACAAAACATGATCATCTCATACAATAAAATTAAGCATCATGCCTTGACCATATCACATCACAACATGCCCTGCAAAAACAAGTTAGACGTCCTCTACTTTGTTGTTGCATGTTTTACGTGGCTGCTGCGGGCTTAAGTAAGAACCAATCTCACCTACGCATCATAACCACAACGATAGTTTGTCAAATAGACTCTGTTTTAACCTTCGCAAGGACCGGGCGTAGCCATACTTGGTTCAACTAAAGTTGGAGAGACAGTCGCCCGCAAGCCATCTCTGTGCTAAGCACGTCGAGGGAACCGGTCTCACGTAAGCGTACGCGTAAGGTTGGTCCGGGTCGTCTCGTCCAACAATACCGCCGAACCAAAGTATGACATGCTGGTAGGCAGTATGACTTGTATCGTCCACAACTCACTTGTGTTCTACTCGTGCATATAACATCAACATAAATAACCTAGGCTCGGATGCCACTGTTGGGTTTCGTAGTAATTTCAAAAAAATTCCTACGCTCACGCAAGATCATGTGATGCATAGCAACGAGGGGGAGAGTGTTGTCTACGTACCCAACGCAGACCGACTGCGGAAGCGATGACACGACGTAGAGGAAGTAGTCGTACGTCTTCACGATCCAACCGATCAAGCACCGAAACTACGGCACCTCCGAGTTCGAGCACACGTTCAGCTCGATGACGATCCCCGGACTCCGATCCAGCAAAGTGTCGGGGAAGAGTTCCATCAGCACGACGGTGTGGTGACGATCTTGATGAACTACAGCAGCAGGGCTTCGCCTAAACTCCGCTACAGTATTATCGAGGTATATGGTGGCAGGGGGCCCCGCACACGGCTAAGGAACAGATCACGTGGATCAACTTGTGTGTCTAGAGGTGTCCCCTGCCTCCGTATATAAAGGAGTAGAGGAGGGGAGACTGGCCGGCCAAGGAGGGAGGCGCAGGAGAGTCCTACTCCCTCTGGGAGTAGGAACTCCCCCCCCAATCCTATTCCAATTAGGATTCCCCAAAGGGGGAAAGAGGAGAGGGGGGCCGGCCACCTTCTCCTAGTCCTAATAGGACTAGGGGAAGGGGGAAGGTGCGCAGCCACCTTGGGCTGCCCCTTTCTCCTTTCCACTAAGGCCCATGAAGGCCCATATGAGCTCCCGGGGGGTTCCGGTAACCCTCCCGGTACTCCGGTAAAATCCCGATTTCACCCGGAACACTTCCGATGTCCAAACATAGGCTTCCAATATATCAATCTTTACGTCTCGACCATTTCGAGACTCCTCGTCATGTCCGTGATCACATCCGGGACTCCGAACAACCTTCGGTACATCAAAATGCATAAACTCATAATGAAACTGTCATCGTAACCTTAAGCGTGCGGACCCTACGGGTTCGAGAACAATGTAGACATGACCGAGACACGTCTCCGGTCAATAACCAATAGCGGGACCTGGATGCCCATATTGGCTCCTACATATTCTACGAAGATCTTTATCGGTCAGACCGCATAACAACATACGTTGTTCCCTTTGTCATCGGTATGTTACTTGCCCGAGATTCGATCGTCGGTATCCAATACCTAGTTCAATCTCGTTACTGGCAAGTCTCTTTACTCGTTCCGTAATACATCATCTCACAACTAACATATTAGTTATAATGCTTGCAAGGCTTATGTGATGTGTATTACCGAGAGGGCCCAGAGATACCTCTCCGGCAATCGGAGTGACAAATCCTAATCTCGAAATACGCCAACCCAACATCTACCTTTGGAGACACCTGTAATGCTCCTTTATAATCACCCAGTTACGTTGTGACGTTTGGTAGCACCCAAAGTGTTCCTCCGGCAAACGGGAGTTGCATAATCTCATAGTCATAGGAACATGTATAAGTCATGAAGAAAGCAATAGCAACATACTAAACGATCGGGTGCTAAGCTAATGGAATGGGTCATGTCAATCAGATCATTCAACTAATGATGTGACCCCGTTAATCAAATAACAACTTATTGTTCATGGCCAGGAAACATAACCATCTTTGATTAACGAGCTAGTCAAGTAGAGGCATACTAGTGACACTTTGTTTGTCTATGTATTCACACATGTATTATGTTTCCGGTTAATACAATTCTAGCATGAATAATAAACATTTATCATGATTATAAGGAAATAAATAATAACTTTATTATTGCCTCTAGGGCATATTTCCTTCATCCACTACCCACGCTCTCGGCTACATCGACAAACGACACAAAGGGCTACCGCCTTGCTTGAGGAACCTCGTCGGTTGTTACTCCAGCCACGACTCCGCGATGCGTCGACCGTTACGACTGTGGGGGGGTGTCCGTCGGCTTGCCTTCGGATTCTTCTCCAGTCTCACTGTCTGCGTCGCTACCGTTGTGACTGCGGGGGGATGTTGAGTAACGTGATTGTATTAGGAAACATAGGTTAGACTAGGAAATATTCTAGCTTGCCTTGTACTTCAAGTAGATCATGTACTCCTATATATATGCCCACGAGGCTCAAGCAATACAAGAACTATTCCACCAAATCCCTCTCTTCCTTCTAACACCGTTCAATACCCCTCCACCCCCTCGTTCAACCCCCCAGGAACTGTGCACCCCTTCGCCATCAGGCTGCCCGAATTTGTCCTTGCGCTGCCACTAGAAGCAGCTCTGACGAGCATTTTCGGCGAGCACAGGTGAACCCCTAGGCCAATTTCTTTCTCACTTCATCCACGTGGTCTAGCACACCGTTTTGACACCTTGACATGTCCATGTCAAGCTCAGGGCGTGGGTATCTGCACCCGACCGCATCCCCGCTGTATCAACCGTTCCAACGAGTCGAACTGCGCCCCAGACCTTGCTCGGCGAGTTCGTCCTGCTGTTGTGCGTCACGCTAACCCATTGGCTTGAACTCAGGAGCACCAGAGCGACACCAATGACCGAACCCAACAACTCCCGAGCGTTGAAGCAACTCCGACGAGATACCTCGATCATCACCGGAACTGTCCGCGTCCAAGGGTATAACAAGCAGGTCCTGAAACCCATTGTAGCATCGTTGATGTTCACCGTCGCCGACGGTCTCGATTTGGTAAGAAAATTTAGGTGAAGCCGAAACCCTAGCTACGGTTGTGTTTTGATTTTGCTGAATCAATACCGATCAGCCAGTGTTGTTCGTTGTCATTGAACAGCGTGACCCAGATCACGACACTTGGCATAGCTTTTAAACTTAAATTATTTAATTACAACCAATTAGGTAGTTTTGCATAAAAGTCCCTCTAACTTTAAATTGTCATAACTTTTATTCTTAGGGTGTGAAGAGAATATGGTGGCCCTAGTAACATTTTGGGAAGCATTGTGCCTCCACACTGCTCTAACAGAGATTAGCATCCGCAAGGGTGTGAACTTCGGGATACTTCGTCATCTCCGCATGCTCGGTTATCTCTTACCCGGGCCCCTTAGTTGTGCACTTACTTTGTGATATCCTTAGTGCTTCAATTTATAGATCTTGCTATCACATACTTGTTTATCTTCCTTAGTATAAGTTGTTGGTGCACATAGTTGAGCCTAGTATATTTAGATTTTGTGCTTGACAAATTAAACACTAATTTTATACTGCATTTATTCAAGCCTAAACTATAATTATTTTAAAGCGCCTATTGCGCCCCCTCCCCCACCTCTTGGCGACATCCACATCCTTTTCAAAGAATCCATAAATACAAATATCAATAAATAATCATGTAATATACTTCTAGATTGGATACACTAGACATGATACATAATGAAGGTATAGTCACAAATTGCATAAAATAAAATACATTATTAGTATGACAATTTAATTAAGAACATGGGAACTTAACTAGAACCCTAGATAGAATGACCTGCAGTTTGTACCCTAATATAAACCCAAAGTTGGAGTTCTAGTACAGGTAACATAGATGTAATTACATCAAGAGGGCAAAATGAACAACACGTATGAATCTAGACGCACGTCAAATCTTAGAGGGGGTGGGTGGGGCAGGGGGAAGAGAGCACTTGGTCATTTAAGATTAGGTTTTAGGGTAGGCGGAGAAGGTTTGCGGACGTTCCAGCTTCAAGTTTGCCGACCATGTCGTATGCCAGAGATGGACCCATACTCCTCCAGGATGGCACCGGATTTGCAGAAGAAGAGAGGAAGAAGGGAGCGGCGTGACTGAGGTTGCGGGGAAATGTTGTGAATCAGAGGTATTTAGGAATGATGGGGAAAGCTGAGCGTGACATTTAAAATTGCTGGAGGGAACAAAAAAAATTGAGGGAATGAAAACTTGGGAGTGGTCGGGATTATTGAGGTAACGATAATGATAAACTTTTCGAAATTGGTGGGAACAATTTTATAAAATATGTAAGCACTTTCGTAAATCTTTGGTTATACTTTCAAAAACATGATTGAAATGCAGTTTTAGGTTGTTGTACGAATTTGTATGGGTATATAGTGTACAACATTTTTTTGTATTTATACGCCATTTGCATTTTTCTTAAAATATTAAACCACCAAAATATGGCTCAAAAAAGTGAAATTTGAATGAGGTCTTATTATGTGTATATAGGAATCTGAATAAGTATCTCAAGAAGTGGCAACAATTTGGTTGTGCTTCGCTTTGAAGAGGATAGATCTACCATGATGTGTGTTATTAACGATTTGATGTAAGACGGTTGCAAAACAATAAGCAATGGTTTAGATAATATATTATATCATTGATGGTGACATAATAATCTCACATTGTCTAAATTTTAGATACAATTCTTATATCTAATTTGCTTCTATTTAGGCACCGATTGTATCCTTGCATTTTTCACAAAAAAATGAATCAAGCCTAAATATGGCCCGAACAAATAAAATTTGTCATGGGTCCTTATTATGGGTGTATTGGGAGATGAAAAAGTCTGACAAGAAATGACAACTGTTTGCTTGTGCTCTTGCCTTGAAAAGGGTGGATCTACCAAAATGTGTTCTTTATGCGTAATGCGATGTAAAAGGTCAGCAATGAATAATGCTTCGCTTTGCGTTCGAACTAAAGTCTGAATCTTTTGAAAAGAACCGTTGTAACTTATGACAGGTGGGGCACACATGTACGAAAACCACGAAAATGTCTTTTTAGCGAATCCGAGTTTGTGTTTTGCCTTTGCAACCTCTACATGTCATATGGCTGCAACCACACAAATGACAGACTCTGCTAGATTTCTCTATGTGGTAGAATTGAGAAGAGTGTACATCTAGAGATTCTAGGACAAATTATGGAGTGAAGTAAAAAATGCATTGGAAAAGTGCAAGCCATCATCTCTCTCCTTTTTAATTAACCAACCCCCAATGAGCTAAGTACATGTAGAAATTAAGAAAACCATGTGTATATTGTTATTGGTCTTGATTACCGTGTGATTGAAAGAGAAGTATTTTTTTCTAGTTTAAAATGCATTGGGAAGATAAAAGTACATTTTTTTATGGACAAATTTTGAAGCCAAACTTACACTCTTTACCGGACGAAGGGAGTACATGCGAACAGGCGTCCGTTTGGTATTTCATAGTATAGGACAAACGCCATCCATATAAGGCGGGCCAGGAGACCACTTCATATGTGCTGGGAAGCAAGAAGTAGAAGCCACGCGGCTACACAAATGATATTAGAATACCGTAAACGCAGCAGCACCACCAACCCAGCATGTCAAAGATCCCCTAAATACAACATCACATCCACCATACATAGAATAGAACTGACGAACAGCAGTTTTCTTATGCATTCCCTCTACTAGTAGGGGTCAACTCAATTAAACCGTGCCAGCGAGACTGACAAGCCTATACAACTCTTCTTGTCAAGGGATTCGTCCACGGGATTTGAATCATGAGAGAGCAGGGGCAGGGTGACGCGCCTGGCTGTCATCCACCCAATGAAGGGTGGCAGGCACAGCTGGAATCATGATGTCAAGGTAGAGTGTGACGGCGGCCCAGACATACTCGTCATAGGTGTAACGCTTGATGATGTTGCCCGTGTCATAGACAATGTAGCCACTGAAGATGAGTGCCGCCAGCGCGCCATTGATCATGTGAGAGAGCTTGCCCAGCGGGAAGAAGATCTGCAAATAGAAGTCATGATCAGTATGTGCATTGTAGAATAGAGAAGACTGATAGATAAATGGGCGACACACCTAACTAGAGAATGGAACGGACGACATCTGACCTGAATGAACCCAAAGACGAGCAAAATCACCAGAGAAGCAAATAGGAAAGGACCAAGGAAGCTAAAGTCCTTGCCCCTCCTTGCAGCCCAGAAGGTGTAAGCAGTGAGGCTCAAGACAACCACGATTGTAAGAATCCCAGCCTCCCAAATGACCTTGCCTGCGCACATAGCAGACTATTTTAGCAGTGGTTCTTTATCAAAGAACAAAACACACATATATCATATATATAAGAGCAGGACTACAAAATGAACTAATTGCCTTCTTATCATCACATACATCTCTTTACCAAGGAAACTATCATGTAAATCTGACTAAACAATAAAGCACATGCATGCTAAAATCTGAAGTAAATGGCTGTGATGCATTGAAGTAGCAATCTATCAACAACCACCTGAGATGTGGTACAAGCTAGAACGAACCTTGGAATTGGTACAACCCCAAAATGCAGTTGTATGAACGCTGAGGCAAACACAAATGAATGATAGATCACACAGTGCCTGACAACATAACTTTATATAAATCGAAAAATTATGTATTTCAATCACTTCAATCCAATGAGATTTAACCAGCACATGCATGGAGTACCTTTAAAATAACCTTTGAACATCTATTGTATTGTGAGAACACTAGTATGATATATCAAGTGAAAATCCTTTTTATTTTGATAAAAGTTTAAGCTAGTCCAGTAACCTAAACCACGTCCTTGCCAAAATCATGTCAACTTGGGCAGGACGGCTGGCATATTATTGGACAAATAGGCCTTCAGATCAACTGATACTATCACAACACTACGTATCTTACAACAAATAGTGGCCGGAAGAAACAATAAAAAAAATGCAAGATCCAACCAATGTTCTATGAAAAAAGCGAAGCTTACTGTAGGCAATTTCTTAGTTAAAAAAGTAACAGCTGGAAATAGCAAAGCAACATCCTCTAAAAAGGTAATCCTGCTAGCTGGCAATACTACAAATGCTTCTGAGACAAGCATATCAATCATAAACGGTGACCAACAGCTACAATTTGGCCCTCAACACAGACCGGGAAAATGCATCAACTACAGTCACATGGGCTGCCTGGCCGAGCCTACCATTGCATGGCCATGGCAAATTGGTATCACATGTATTTCTGAACCCAGTCCACAAACAAACAAAGTGCTTCACAATAGTGCTGCACATGGTGACTAACAAGGTAATAGTACGAAATTTTCTACTAGCCATGTACTTATATGTAATGCATTAACACAATGAGAGGGGTATTAAAGGCACATGGTGACTAACAAGGTAATAGTAGAAAAATTTCTACTAGCCATGTATATGTAATGCATTAACACAATGAGAGAGGCATTAAAGGCACATGGTGAACAGGCAAGGAGCTGGCAGATGTCACTCAAGAATCTGATGGTGCAGGAGCTATCATATTTTGATGATATGATTGTGCTGGTTTACATAAGCAGCAGAGTGACTGAAGAACAAGCTAGGAGCTGGCAGCAGGAGCAGAAATACATGGTGGGAAGACATTTACCACTATAAAAGGAACGCATGAAGCCCACAGAGAAGGTGATGGCCACTGTGAAGACGCCAAGCAGCAGCAGGTTGACTGGGTGCTTCTTGCGGTAGATAAACAGCGGGAACAGCACTGCATACAAAAAATTAAGAAGCATTTTAGAACAGATTATACTCCCAGCTGCAATTCACAAAGCAACCACGTCAAATCTAGAGTAGTTAAGAAAAATTAAGAGTGCATGGGACGTTCCTGAAAAAATCAGGAGTTATAATCCATGGCTCTGCACAAAGAATGCAAAGGGAAAGCCATAATGAAAACGCACGCATACAACTAGCAGTATCGTGTATAAATTCGTCCGAATTTCGCACTGCTTGCCTCTTGGGCCAGTTGGAATACACAGAACGACCTTCTATTTTCTGGGGAATCACTCAAAGTCTTTATGCTTGCAGGCGTACATTTAAGGAAGAGCTCCAGTCGCTAGTTCACAGAGCAAAAAGGAAATCTTATTCAGATTCAGATCTCCCATTGGGTGCGAGACTTCTGATGATTGTGCATCATAGTAGTTGTTTTGTGGCATTTAAAATGCACTTGTTGTATGTTGCAATTTAACTTTGTACAGCCCCTGTACATACATGCTCTGTTTCTTTTACCAAAAAGAGAAAACCCTCCCTGCAACTGGATCACAAATTAGAAATGGTTTGAGGTCTCACCGGTGATGGGGAAGATGAAGAGGAAGATGTAGAACCCGAGGCCGTCGTAGGAGACGATGAAGTGGCGGACCTTGTACACGACGACAGCAACGACGGCGGTGAGGAGAAGCTGCAGGTAGAGTACGACATAGATCTTCCGGATGAGCGCCCAGCGCAGCTCGGTGCTCTCCGTCGCCCCGGGGTACAGCGCGGCCTTCAGCGCCGCGGTGCCGGTGCCACCCGCCTCGACGTCGCCGCCCTTCATCTCGCCCGGCGATGGCGATGCCTCTGGTGGTAGGGTTTTCGCGGGTGTGTCGGAAGGAGCTGAGTGGGGACTGGGGTGTGGGGAGGAGCAAAGCGAACGGAGTCGAGTATATAGTCAGATCAGATGACACCGACCTGCTGGCCCCACTGGCCAGGCAGAAAAGAATCATGGACGGTGGAAATGTTACGCGGTTTCCTTCTTGTCTTGGAAAAAAAAGGGCAGATGCTATCATTTTCTTTTCTGATGAGATTTTTTTAGGGCTTCTTTTTTGTTAAGTTGAAGGGGAAGAGATTGGACACAGGCTCTGTCCGCCTCCACAACCACACAAGATAGGTTCTGCGAAGAAATGACTATGTTTTTTTTGGGGGGGAAACGAAATTGCACTTTCAAAAATCTTAAATAGTAACTTTTATGTAGATCTGGTTTTGTTATTTTTCACACAGATTGTCATGGAAGCCATTTGTTCGCAAAACTTTACACGTGAGTATACTAGACCATTTTCGTTAAAAAATCAGATTCTTTTTGTCTTCTTTATTTTCAAAAAATCAATTAGGGTGCCTGTAGAACGAGATTCAATTGGGGAGTTTTTGAACCGATAACCCCTATTCAAAAACCAAGCAAAAGGGAAACAACATGACAAAGCTAGCTGAGTTGCAAGGCCTTCTTTTGGGCAGGCACCAGGCGTCAACAATCTGAAATTACGGGAAATCATTTGGCTTGACAACAGTCTATTCTTGTTGTGTGGCCGTCATCTCCACCGAGAAAGAACCCTCCCCTCCTCCCCCACCTCCGACTCCTACCTTGCAAGGAGACCTGTTGTCGTGCCTCCATAGTAAACCCTTCCCCCTCTGCTCACAGCTCTGCCTTTGTCTCATCGTAGTAGTGCATTGAGGACCGACGACGCTCCCGTAAGTCCGGTGGTGCTCCCTGCAGCACCAACCGCAACACCAGATCTCGCGTGCCACAACAAGTCGTCGCAATAGAGGTCCAGCTGCAAGCCTGTCCTTCACATCATTGGTGTTGTTGCGAGCCCACCCTTCATAACATCAGTGAGTGAGGAAGCACACAGACGCCCTGAGATTTGCAGGATGGTTCTTGCACATTGCAACAACGCACGGCGTGACGCCAATGGTAATTTTAGAATGACTTAGCCATGTGTAGCAAGTCTAGTGGCAGGCATTTTGGCGGGCTCGCCGCTGTTACTTTTTGTGCTAGTTTTTTAAAATAATGTTAGGGTTTTAGTGTTTAAGATTTAGGCTTATGCTCCAATTTTTCTACATTAACGTGTTCCATGATGAGCACGTACAATCAGACCCCTCACCCCCCCCCCCCCCCCCCCCCCCCCCCCCCCCCTCCCACAAACGTCTGGATGGATAGCCAAGACATCGTCGATCAAAAAATCACAACCCAACTGCCTACCCACATCCAGCCCAAATGTGTAGGTTGTCCAACTAGCCATCCCATATGTGAGGCAGATATGAGGACGCTCGAGCATGCCCGGACACATCCACCATGTTGGACTGGTGGGCGGGACCCGCGAAAAAACACATCGATCCTTTGGGTTCTGCCTCTGATTTGGTGAGGACACATTCAGATTGCCCCTCCGGTGCACCGTCTGAAGTTCCAAAACCATCTATTTAAGGCGGACAACGAGGGTAAACCATAGACACCCTCGTTCCCCTCATCTCCCTCTCATCCGCACTGCTAGCGCTCCCACCCCCTCTTCCCCTTCCACTTCGACCTCGACATCTGCCATGGTCTGACAAAAGACAAATTACTACAAAACGCTCACACCCTAGCGCCAAGCGAGATCGCCACTAATATGCGTGTCGCGAAGAGTGTCGCATTGCTTAAATTGCGGCGTACTAGATGGAGGTACTAGGGAAGGGGGAGGAGGAGGATGCAGCGCCATGGGAGGAGGTCCCAAAGGAGGAGTAGGAGGTGGCCATGGAGGACATGCAGGAGGAGGTGGAGGAGGTGTTGGGCCCGGAGGTTGAGCCGACAACTTTGGCATGGAAGAGGCGGATGCGGAGTTCCAACACGCCCAAGCTGTGGAGGCGACAACACAGTTCGAGGTGAAGCAAGCTGTCATCCTTGACTGGACCCAATCCAAGTGGGAGGTGGCGATGAACCTCCATCGTATCCACTTCGCCGACATGAGGTGGGAACGACACTTCATTGAGGACAAGAAGTTGGAGCTATGCCCCGCTGCAAATGACCACGAGGCCGGTCCGTCCGACAAAGGGGTCATATACATCTCTAAAGACGAGTAAAAGTAAGGTAGTTTTTATTTGAATGGAGCTCGTTTTATCCATATATGCATGATGATGAACGTATGATGAATCTTAGGTTGTTTGGATTCGTATGTAAATAGGGGTTTGCATATGAGAGCCGATCGGCTCTGGTCCGCGAACATGCCCGCAGATATATAGAGGTCATATTTGAACATTACGCGGTTGTAGATGCTCTAAAAGTTTTACCCTTTCTACGGTTAATTTGTTATTTTTAGGACATTAAGTTTCTAGGTATTTGTTGGAGGTAAATGTGCGTAATGGTTTAAATATAGATCATAGACCCAAAAAATGCGAAATTTTGACATATCTCACATAGTAGTTATTGTTGAGTGGAATGAGTTTCAGCACAACCGAGTAAGCAGCTATTGCTTCACATGCAAGCCTGGCTCGTTTCTTCTCGAAACCTAGCTCATTCCTCATAGCTGTCCACATGACAAATTTTGCAAAACATTTTCAAATTTTTACCACGTCCTCTAGGGACCTTATCATGAGACCATCTCTAGAATTTTGGGCTTCTTTTGAATTTTTGGAAATAAAATGGGAATAACATACATGTCCGTGGCCGGGAGCTTGGCCCACTAGTGTATAGGAAAACTTTTATTTTGTGTTATATGGGCAAAACATATACTAAAGACGACAAATATTTTCTTCAAACCACTTTTATTCATAATTTCATGTATCTGCAGTTCAAACTTGAATTACATTGAGTAAATTCCTAGAAATGTACTTAATGTCTTAAATATAGCAAATGGCCCTCAGAAAATGCCAACTTTGAAATGTTACATGTAGTCGTGTGTGTTCAGTCTGGGGAAATTTTGAAGGACAATGGAGAAGCAGCTATCGCTTTCGATGTGACCTGATCTGTACCCTCTCGAAACCTAGTTTCATCTCGAAGATGGCCTGGTTTGTCAGCAGTCCACGTGACTATTTTTGTGAAACATTCTCAAATTCTATCACAGCCTTTGGAGGCCATATAAGGACACCATGCCAAGTCTCAGAATTTTCGACTTTGTTTGAAGTTCAGAATTTAAAGGATAACGACCTACATTTTGGTGGTCGGGTCTTGGCCCACTTTTGTATGAGACTGCTTTTATTTATTTTATTGGGCTAAACATATACGAAAGACCATCAATAATATATTTCAATCCACTTTCGGCCATAATTTCATGTACATGTAGTTTAAATTTTAATGATATTTATTAAATACGTAGAAATGCGTTTAATGTCTCCAATATAGCAAACAGCCTCAGAAAAAATGTGAAATGTTGACATGTTTCATGCAATGGTATGTGTTGAGTCTACACGCAATTTGCTGGCCAATGAAGGAAGCAGTAGTCACTTCGCATGCGAACTGAAGCCATTATCTCTTGAAAACTAGCTTCTTGCTTGCAGATGATCTGGTTTGTAAGTAATCTATTTGACAATTTTTTAAAAATATTCACTAAATTTACCACTACCTCTAGGGCGCATATCATGACACGCTGTCAAGCCTTGGGACTTTTGGGCTTCGTTTGAATTTTTGAGAATTAAAATGATAATAACCTACACGTTGTTGGCCAGTTGTGGCCCCATGGTCTATGAGAATGATTTTCTTTTGTGGTATATGGACTAAACATATAGTGAAGACCATCAATAATATTTTTCAACCCACTTTTGGCCATAATTTGTAAACGCAAGGTTTGTCTCATGGGAAACATGGCCATTTCCCTCTAAAAATCTGTGTAAGACATAATCTTGGCGGTACCCTCAAGGCCGGGACTACCCTTTGCGTGACATGATCCATGTCGGTATCTGCCTCGTCGTGCATACCCCCGATAAGACATGACCATCTCCTGCATCGCTCAATATGTTGCTCATCATATCATCATGTTGTAATGTCAAAAACCTTCCGCCAACAATAGACCCTCGTAGGCCCGTGTGGTATTGTAGAGCCCCCATGCGCAATCCATTTGTCCAAGTTGTCCAGCGCCCCCAAACCCGGCCTATATGTGCAGCAAATTTGGGGCCGCTCGGACGGGTCCGCCATGTCGGACTGACATTCCATACACACGGGGAACCAGTGCATCCCCATTGCGCGACAGGCGACGCGCCGCCTGAGGAGCCGCTCTCGTCTAGTAAAAGCCAATTGACAGACCCCAAACCCTAGCCATATTCATTTACCCCTTTTCTCCACCCATCCGTGTGTTGCTGCCTCGCGTCCTCGTTCGAGCTTGTCCTCCACTGTCGCAATGATGCGCGGGCATGTGATGTAGTACAAGCAGCTGGAGTTTTTTCTTTGGGGGGGGGGGGGGGGGGGGGGGTGCTCCCATGAGGTTGAATCAGTCACGTCATTAATCAGTGCTAACATAAAGGTTGACGGATGAAATCTACAAGCACCATCTTCTTTGAAGTGGTACGTACACTACCAAATCATTACCCATTGAATAGTTCCGATTCAAACGTGTTACCCACACGTACGGCGGGACAAGAGACCAGTCCAGAAGTCATGTGGCCACACAAATGATATCAGTCATTCATAGTAAGAAATGATATCAGTCATATAGTAAGATATGATATCGTAAACTCACTAACTCAGTAGCACACCACCAATCCAGGATATGAAAGACCCCGTAAATCCAACATCACATCCACCATCCATAGAACCAACACACATCAGTTCTCCTATGTTTCCTCTCTTAGCTAGGGATCAACTCAACTAAACGAACAAGCGCCTATACAGTTCTTCAGTCAAGGACTCGTGAACAGTCAGGGGCAGGGGGTGTGCTTTAGCTGTCACCCGCGCTAAACAGGTTCAGCAGTGCCATGAACAGATTGATGATGTCAAGGTAGAGCGATACGGCAGCCCAGACATACTCGTCACACGTGTAACGCTTGATGATGTTGTCCGTGTCATAGACAATGTAGCCACTGAAGACGAGTGACGCCAGCGCGCCATAGATCATGTGAGACAGCTTGCCCGGCGGGAAGAGTGTAGAAAGATGAGGCTAAAGCATATGCGTTCAGCAGGGACGCGTGCATGTTAATATAGGCAAGACGCCGCGAGATATACAGGTTGTTGGGTTGTGGATTGATCTCCAAGACACAATCTAGATAAGATGCAATCTCAACAGCCCAACTATTGTTACAACAACTACACGCACGCCACACATATATGGTTATAGTTATACCGTATGTACAATGTTTAACACTCCCCCTCAATCACAACTTATCTAAGTTGAGATTGCGTCGAAATGCCTCCAGCTGCCTCAAAGAAAGGGGTTTGGTAAACCCATCTGCAACTTGATCACCAGTAGGAACAAAGCGAACATTCAACAGCTTGTTGGCTACTCGTTCCCGAACAAAGTGATAGTCTATCTCGATATGCTTCGTCCTAGCATGGAAAACAGGGTTGGCAGACAGATATGTGGCACCCAAATTGTCACACCATAGTGATGCTGCCTTGGGATGAGAAACACCCAACTCTGTCAACATGTTTTGGCCCATATTACTTCAGCAGTGGCATTAGCTAGAGCCTTGTACTCAGCTTCTGTGCTGGACCTAGAAACGGTAGCCTGCTTACGGGCACTCCATGAAATCAGGTTACCTCCAAGAAAAACTGCAAAGCCTCCTGTAGATCTCCTGTCATCAGGACAGCCTGCCCAATCTGCATCAGAGAACGCACTAACAAGCATGGAATCTGACTTGCAAAGCTTAAGCCCATGACTCTGTGTTCCTTGAAGATATCTGAGTATCCGTTTTACTGCAGTCCAATGAACAGTAGGAGGAGCATGCAAAAACTGACAGACCTTGTTAACAGCATATGCAATATCTGGCCGCGTCAAGGTTAGGTACTGTAGTGCTCCCACGATGCTCCTGTACTTGGTGGAATCTTCGGCTGTGAGGATAGCTCCATCGTGAAGAGATAACTTCTCGGAGGTAGACATGGGTGTAGGCGAAGGTTTGCATCCAGTCATGCCCATCCGCTGAAGTATCTCTTGCACATATTTTTCCTGTGACAGAAGGACTCCACGTGCAATATTTGTCACCTCAATACCAAGAAAGAAATGCAAAGCACCCAAGTCCTTGAGTGCAAAATACATACTCAAATCCTTGAGAAGAGCTGCAACTGCTTTGGGTGAAGAGCTTGTAACGATAATATCATCAACGTGTATATCAGCATAAAGATAGTTACTCCATGCTTATGATAGAAAAACAATGATGTATCTCCTTTAGAAGCAAGAAAGCCAAGAGACCAAAGTTTGGAATACAAACGATAATACCAGGCTCTTGGTGCTTGTTTCAGGCCATAAAGAGCTTTATCAAGCTTGCAGACATGTCGTGGTGAGACTGAGCTCTCATACCCAGGAGGTTGCCTCGTGAAAACTTCCTCTTCCAAAACACCATGCAAAAACGCGTTCTTTACATCTAGTTGACGCATGCACCAATTCCGAGAAATTGCAATGGAAAGAACTAAACGGATAGTAGCAGCTTTTACCACAGGGCTAAAGGTGTCTTCATAGTCCACACCATACCTTTGCTTAAAGCCTTTGGCAACTAACCGGGCCTTGTACCTGTCAATAGTGCCATCAGACTTCCTCTTAATCTTGTACACCCACTTGCAGTCAATCACATTTCTCCCTTTGACAGGTGGAACAAGACGCCATGTTTTGTTATCCATAAGAGCAGAGTACTCCTCGTCCATCGCCTTCTTCCACTTTGGGTCACCAAGAGCATCCTGTAAAGTTCTCGGTTCACCTGCAGCACAAAAAGACCCCCAACGAACACAACCATCTTTATAAACTTTGGGTCTTGCAATGCCACTTTGTGACCTGGTATGTGTACACATAGGAGGAGGCAGTGCTGGCTGATCAGCCCAAACTTGCAGCATGTTTGTTGGTGCAGAAACAGCAGAGTCGGAGATGGTTGCACCAGGCGCAGAAGATCCGGAGTCTGCCGCACTGGATCCTGCACCGGATCCGGTCGCAGAGTCTGGTAACGACCCGCCACGCGGCTGCGGCGGAGTGGGCGCCTGTGGCTGTGAAGGGCCCGACCCGCCCAGGCCGGCGCGCCCCGCACCAGGACGGCCACGTGGGCTGTGTGCGTTTGCAGAGGAGGGGGTCCCGGCCCGCACCAAGACGGGGGTGGCCTGACCAGGGGACAGGGAGGCAGCAGGCCCGCCTGGCCGACCGCCTGTCCCACCTGGCCGACCGCCTGTCCCACCTGCTGGTCGCGATCCCGACGGGGATTCGCCTGACGCCGCGGTAGCGCCCGATCCCGAGAGGATTCGCCCGCCAAAATCAGCATCGGAGCGGGCGCCTGGATCTTCTGCGGAGTTTTCTGTTTGCTGCATAAAATCATGGGTATTTTCACCCATTTCTTCATGGTTGGCCGGCCCTGATTCCTGCACACTATCAGCAGACCCCTCATCAAGAGTATTAGCTATTGACACATGACCAGCAGCATCATCAAATCCCCCTGGAATAAAATTGGGTGATGGCAGGAGATGTGAGGGTAACAAAACAAGCTCTTAGCGAAGTTGCGCGCCGGCATTAGGATGAAGGCTAGCAAAAGGAAAAACTTGTTCGTCAAAAACGACATCGCGAGAAATATAGACCCGGCCGGAAGAGATGTCTAGGCATTTATATCCCTTGTGAAGAGTACTATAACCCAAAAAGGCACACTGCTTGGAACGAAACTCAAGTTTGTGTTTATTAAAAGGGCGCAAGTTTGGCCACACGGTACAGCCAAATATGTGAAGAAAACTATAATTAGGTTTAGTACCAAAGAGGCGTTCTAGTGGAGTTTGGTTTTTGATGACTCGACTAGGGATACGATTAATGAGGTACACGGCCATGAGAAAGGCTTCATCCCAACACTTCAAGGGCATGAACGCATGTGCCAAAAGGGAGAGACCAACTTCCACTATGTGACGATGTTTTCGCTCAGCGGATCCGTTCTGTTGGTGCGCATGAGGACAAGAGACGTGGTGGGTGATGCCAATGCGCTGAAAGAAAGAATTCAGACTTTGATACTCACCACCCCAATCTGTTTGCATGGCAATAATTTTGCGATTAAACAAGCGTTCAACATGGGCTTGAAAAAGATGAAACTTGTCAAACACATCAGATTTGTTTTTAAGCAAATATATCCAACTAAACTTGCTGAAATCATCGATAAAACTGGCATAGTATTTTTGCCTGCCTACAGAGATCGGTCCAGGACCCCAAACATCTGAGAAAATTAGCTCTAAAGGAGCTTTGGATTCACTAACTGAGCGTGGATAAGGGAGCTGATGGCTTTTGGCCATCTGACATGCATCACATACGAGGAGGTGATCTTGTTTATTGGACACGGGAAGATTAAAGTCTCGAACAATTTTCTGGACAACGGGAAGGGAAGGATGCCCTAGACGCTTGTGCCACCGGGATGTAGATGGTTTGACCGCCCCAAGTGCTTGCCGTTGAGGAGCACTGTGCCGCCCGGTGACCGGGAACAGCCGCCATCTACTCTTGTTTTGAAGTATGGTCCTCCGGGTATCTGATCCTTGACAAGAAAAGTTTTAGGATGAAGTTCAATAAGCACGTTAATATCTTTCATGAGTTGATAGGTAGAAAGTAGGCTTTGCTCATAGTTAGGAACATGAAGAATATTGTTTAGTTTCAACGATCCGGGTGTGTGCAATGTGTGCAATGTCCATACCTTGTCCACTAGCAGTGTGGATCTGTTCATTGCCGGTGTAGCGATCCCGAGCAACCAGTTTTTCCAGTTCGCCGGTGATGTGGTCAGTTGCACCGGTGTCGAGATACCAATTGGTATATACACCGTATGAATGAGCCGCGTTGGCAGCGCGATGTTGGCCACCATTGCCACCGCCGCCGCCACCATTGCCACTGCCGCCACCACCGTTTCCGCCACCGCCGCCTCCTGCGGGGTTGCGGACATTGTTATTGTAGTTCTTGTCGTAGCGCTTTCGGCAGCGCCACGCATCGTGCCCTTCTTCTTTGCAGATCTGGCATCGCTCGCGATCACCACGGTCCGCGCGGTCACCACCGCCGCGACCGCCGCCAGAGTTGTTGTTGTAGCTGCCGTTGTTGTTGTAGCCACCACGACCGCCGCCGCGGCCACCGCCACGAGATGCAAGATTGGCAGAGTGGTTGGGGGAGAAGGCCGCCTATTGGGTGGTGATGCGGGCCTCGGCCGCCAAGAGCAACGAGAAGAGCTCCGTGAGCCCGATCTGTTGATCCATGGCAGCGCGTGTGGAGATGGCAAAAACAAAACCGTTGTAGTCCGGTTCGTGCACCAGACCTTGGAGAATTTGGTCGACGAGGTCGTCTTCTCCAAGGGGCTTCCCAGCGGCGGCGAGTTCATCGGCGATGCCCTTCATCTTGGTGAAGTATGCTGCGGCCGAGAGATCCCCCTTGCGCGTGTTAACCAGGGCGGAGCGAAGCTGAATGGTACGCGCCCTGGACTGCGATGAAAAACTTCAGAGCAGAGCTTGCCAGATGCTAACAGAGGTGGTGTGGTTGGAGACTTGCATGAGAACGTCACGAGAAAGAGAAGCAATCAGGAACATGAGCACCTGTTGATCCTGCGTGACCCAGATGACATACTCCGGGTTTGGCGTGGTGACCATCCCCTTCTTCCCGTCTCCGAGATCCTTCTCAGAGACGAGGGTGGCGGCCGGCTCCTTGATCGAGCCGTCGAGGTAGCCCATCATCCCTGCCGCTTTGATATGCGGCAGGACTTGCGCCTTCCATACCAGGAAGTTCTCCCTGGTGAGCTTTTCGGTGATGGTGTGGCCAAGCGATGCGAGGGAAGGGGAGGCCATGGCGACGGAGGAGGAGGAGGATGACATAACTAGATGGGTTGGAAGAGAGAGGCTCTGTATACCATGTAGAAAGATGAGGCTAAAGCGTATGCGTTCAGCAGGGACGCGTGCATGTTAATATAGGCAAGACGCCGCGAGATATACAGGTTGTTGGGCTGTGGATTGATCTCCAAGACACAATCTAGATAAGATGCAATCTCAACAGCCCAACTATTGTTACAACAACTACACGCACGCCACACATATACGGTTTATAGTTATACCGTATGTACAATGTTTAACAAAGAGGATCTGCATATTTAGAGAAGCCATGATCACTTGATCAGTACTTATTGTAGAATAATAGAGAAGACAGATAGATGAATGGACGACACACCTAACTAGAGAAACTGCATCTAACCTGAATGAACCCAAAGACGAGCAGCATGATGAGAGAAGCAAATAGGAAAGGGCCAAGGAAGCTGAAGTCCTTGCCCCTCCTTGCAGCCCAGAAGGTGTAAGCAATGAGGCTGAAGACAACCACCGTGGTAAGAATCGCAGCTTCCAAAATGACCTTGCCTGTGCACATATATATCATATATGAGCAGGCCTAATAAATGAATTAATTGCTTTCCTATCATCTCATACACCTCTTTACCAAAGAAACTTTCATGTAAATCTAACGAAATAAACCTCCTGCAATGTGGTACAAGCTAAAATGAACCTCAGAATTGGTACAATCCCAAAATTCTGTGGTATGAAAATGGATGACAGATCACAGAGTGCCTGACAACATAACTTTGCCTAAACCGAAAGATTGTGTATTTTCAATCACTTTAATCCAATGAGATTTAACCAGCACATGCATGGAGTACACCTTTAAAAATAACCTTTGAAGGACTGATATCATGTGAAAAATTCCTTTCATTTTGATAAAAGTTTAAGCTAGAGTCTGGGGAAAAAGTAATCCTACTAGCTGGCAATACTACCCTCAAGGCCTCAGCAGAGTCTGGGGAAATGCATCAGCTAGTCACATCACATGGGCTGCCTCGCAGTGTCTTCCTAACATTTGCATGGCCATATATAGCAAATTGGCAGCAACTATCCAAATGCCGTACATAGTGATTATAACAAGCTAATGGTAGGAAAAATATTTACTAGTCATGCATATGTAATGAACTAACACAACGAGAGGGGCATTAGAGAGTGCTGATTTACATAAGCATGTAGTAGAGTGACTCAAGTAAGAACAAGGAGGAACGGAATACATGGTGGGAAGACAATTACCGCTAGTGAAGGCACATGTCATGCCCACAGCGAAGCTGATGGCCACTGTGAAGACGCCGAGCAGCAGCAGGTTGACTGGGTGCGTCTGGCTGTAGAAGTACAACGGGCACAGCACTGCATAAGAAAATTAAGAAGCATTTTAGTAACAGATTATACAGCTGCTGCAATTCACAAAGCAACCATGTCCCATTCTAGTAAAGCAAAATTAGGAGTACATGCTCTGCAATTCACTGCCAAAATCAGGGGTTGCAATTAAGAGTACATATATAGCTTTGGGGGGACGCGACGGCATCCAAAGGTAATTCAGAGCAGTGCACGCAAAGTGAAAGCTAGCTAGTCCTGTGACTCCTGTCCTCTAACCAAGGCCCTCAAAAATTAACAGCCACAACTTTCCCTTCTTCTAAACGCAATAGTAAGAAGAATGGAATACATTCGAGACGGAAACTCTACAATCGGACGGATCGAAACTGCAGCGACGTAACAGAAAAGATGGTGGTAGCTTGAATTCTTTTTTTGAAACAAGGAAGGTGGCAGGCTGCCGACCTTATATTTCAAAACAGGCCAGAGCCTGATGAAGTAACAGGTACAAGTACAAGAACAGCTTGTGTGGTGCACCAAGGTGCAAAACACAAGCAGATCGAAACGGGAAAAGAAGGAAGAAAGGAAGGAAGAGAGGAGGGGAAGATTACATCAGTCGTCTACAAACTATGCAGCAGCTTTTGTCTCCAAACCTGTAGAACCTCCCTGGTGCGTTGGCTTTGAGTTCTGAAAGTCCAAAGATGGAGCATGTCTGCGGCATATAAACAAGTGTATGTTACAGACCAGGCTTTTGAGTTGAAGACTCTGTCATTTCTAGCATGCCACAGGGTGATAGCGCAAGCTGCGAAAGCAACATTCCATTTGTGTTTGAATCTGAGCTGGTATTGCGCTTGCTCCACAAAAGACAGAACGTTAGTAGCCGAGCAAGCCAAAACGTCCAGCTCCAACTTGCCCCAAAGAACACTGGCGGATGTACATCGTAGTATTAAGTGATCGATTGACTCAACAGCGGGGCAAGTGTCACAATGTGCAAACGGGGAAGCCTCGGACCAACCCTTCTTTACCATATTATCTTTAGTGTTTAGGCGCCCACGGAAAGCAAGCCATAGGAAGATTCTGTGTTTGAGAGGAATCAACGCATCCCAAACCCATGTTTCAAGAGTTTGTCAAAACCCCCCGGAAAGTGAGCAGCCTGTAGAAGTATCCAGTGCAAAGCTGCCCAGAGCTCACAGAAGTAGACCGCTTGTCCTCATGCAGTAAGTTCGGAGCTATGCCCAACAACAAACCATGCAGAACAACTAGCTCACCTGAGGCCGTTTGAGAGAGATTAGGGTGTAGCTGAACAGCCCATGAACCATTGGAATGTTGTGAGTGCACGGAGCAGGCTGGCTGGATCGCGAAGGAATACAGCGTAGGAAACATATGATATAAACGGCCCACTTCAAGCCATTGGTCCTTCCAGAAGGAAATCAAACGACCAGACCCCAAAACACACTTAGAAGAGTTGATAACCATAGGAACGAGATCTTTAAACCCTTTCCAGATGGCAGTATCTCTGCTATTAGCACTCTGTGGAAGAATAGCTCGGCGGTAATGTGTGGCGAACCATTTATAACATGGTATGTCCGAACCTTGCAGAACTTTGGAGACGAACTTGCACATCATAGCTTGGTTGTGAGCATGCATTTGACGGATACCCAAACCACCATCGATACGAGGCAACGAGACTGTATCCCAAGCCACTAAGCATTGGCCACCTTTGACCTTATTCTTGCCTTGGCAGAAAAAAGCACGTAAGAGACTTTCCAACTTCCCGAGAGACTCCTTGGGCCAGGCAAAGCAAGACATGAAATAACTTGGGATGCCAGCGAGCACTGAATTGATGAGGGTCAACCTCCCCCCTAAGGATAAAAAAGTAGCCAGCCAGCCCGAAAGACGGCGGTCAACCTTGTGTATAACAGGCAGTAACATACCGTGCGTAATTTTGTGCAGAGAGAGAGGCAGGCCTAGGAGGAGACGATGATGGGGAGAATGGGGATGAAGATGTAGAGCCCGAGGCCGGCGTAGGAGGAGACGAAGAAGTGGGGGATGGCGGGGACCTTGACGACGACGGCCGCGATGACGGCAGTGAGGAGAAGCTGCAGGAAGAGGATGACGTAGATCTTCTGGATGAGCGCCCAGCACAGCGCGGGGCTCTCCGCCATGCCGGGGTACAGCACCTGCGCCGGCGCCGGCACCGTGGTGCCAGCAGTGCCACCGGAGGTCCCCGCCTCGATGTCGCTGCCCTTCTGGCGCCCGGCGATGTGATGACTGATGATGGTGCCTCCGGAGTTAGGGTTTTTGCGGGTGTGGCGCAAGGCGAGAGGAAAGGTGCAAAGTGAACGTGAACTGGGGACGGCGACGACGATGCGGCCATAACACTCTACTCCCTCTGTAAACTAATATAAAAGCATTTAGATCACTACTTTTAGTTATTTAAATGTTCTTATATTAGTTTACGGAGGGAGTAGTCCTCAACTTATAGTCAGATGAGATGAGATGAGATGGAGCCCACTAGCCAGGCAGATGCCGGACGGTGGGATTGCTTCGTGGTTCCTTCTAGGAAAAGGGGGGTTCCATACGTTGGTAGTTTTTTTTCCATACGTTGTCCAGGCCCTGCTCCTGCACGCCGTCGGAAAATCCTGTGCTAATCGCCCCAGCCCGTTGTCTCTCACTGTGTGCGAAACCAAATTTTGGTTATTTTCATCTTGTTTGTTGATATTGGTGGTGTTGTCTGATGGTTCAGCAAAAAATTGTTGAAGCTGAAGATGAAGAAGTATACCTGTGGAAGAGCAAAAGAAATGACATGGTAGCAATATTCCAAAACCATGCGTGAAGAAATTGGTTCTAGAGATATATAAGAATTATTACTTGCTAGCATTGGGAGCTTAATTATCCTCGATGCGACCAGTCCATCCGAGCATGCAAAGGTATCATGCATGTGCCCACAATCCGTATTTATTTTCTTAGAAATTGTGTTCATATATCATACTGTATTAGAAAGATCCGAATTAGGCCATTACTTTCCCTTAGTTGTGTCCACACAAACATAGTTTAGAACTTGCTCATGTTTCCATGGTTTTGTTTATCCAGAGCTTATTTGAGATTTGCGATTGAAGAACAAAAGACATCTTGAGGCATCAGGACAGATTTTGAAATTCGAATTGCCTTGGCATAATCAGTGTGCTGAGTGTGTTGATGATGTTGATAGTTGGGATATGGAGGTAACTCTGCTCGGTACCATCTGAAATCCTAACACTGGTAGAATTAATTACTCTAATTATCCCTTGTCCCCCCTTTTAAAAATGTATGAGGAGAAGGACGATGTGCAGGGCAACCATATTTGTAGGAAAAGAGTGCCTTCTCACCGGTGAGGCTGTTCTACATGGACCACTATGTTTGGATCTAAGTCTTCTGCCTACTGTGTAGCACATGCTCAGTTCATTACCGACTTCCTCGGCATATACAAGTTCCGCCTCGCTTACTAACTGGAGCTGTAGGCTATGGAAGCCAGTCATGTCTGAAATCTAAACCAATTGTCCAGTAATGCCTAGGTGATCACAATAGGAATTCAGGATTGAGAAAATGATGCGCTATCAATATAATCATTACAGCCAGTGTGGATTTAAATAAACAGTTTTTGTTAAGATTAGCTAATCTTAGCTCTTAAATCTCTCACTCTCTCTTTCACAGACAACCCTTCTGAATCATATTTTAACATCGCAACATGGGAAGAGGATTGTTGTTCATTCATCCTTTGCTGAAAACATTGTGGTGGTGAATACTTGCCGTTGTGTTGTACTATCCGAGGGGGCTCTTGTAGAAATCCTTCTGAAGTTGGTGAAGCAAAAGGGAGACAAGTTTGATCATATATTTATTGAGACAACAGATAAATCTCATTAATTAATCTTAAGACGTGTGAAGTTATAATGTCTAACAGAACCAATGACACAGTCCAGGACTTGCAAAACCTGGTCCTATTATTAAGTTTTTTTTGTTTTGATGAATTGGTCTTGTGTATGTGAAACTTCATGCTGCGGTTACTCTGGCTGATTGATAAGCATGCCATGAAACATTTGAATTGAAGTTAAAGGAAGGTAGGTTGTGAATAGGCAGTAGAGCAACTTGCTTATGCAGACCAGATTATATTGAACAAGCTATTTAGCCAGTCTATAGAACTATATACAAGTCTCTGATGCAAAAAAGGTGTTATTTAAGCACATATTTTTTCTGGATTTTAGTCTGTACGAAAACAACATAAAAAGTGCCTCTACGTGCCGTTGGCTGGTTGCTGGCATTATGGCCCTCCGATCACCGTCCCTTGCATTTGACATCATATATTTTAATCTTTTAGGATCACTGGCATATTTTCTATGATTGGTTTTATCTGGCTTTAAACTGGTGTTGGCCAGCAAGGAGTCGGGGGGTTCAGCATGACATCCTTGCAGGAGCAGTCGAGTAGAGCCTGCTATCGGCCATTATGAGCATCGTTGCAGCAGGATGTGTTCATGCAGTTGAGTTACGTCCATAGAGGTGCTACTGCATCGCTGGATTCGATTAGAGAATACTACACTTGGAGCAGCGTTTGACCACAACTATTGTGCACATAGAATGCAAGCCAGATCGCCTTGACATGGGATGCTGTTGTAAGGTCATGGTGTTGCACCTCAGCAAATCCATGAGGAGTAATTCATTCCCTGTCCAAGTATTTATTATTGAACATTGCTACTTCATCTGTTTATATTCTCATTTAACTAATATATTTACTAACCTTTTGAATGTTTTCTACTTTTTTAGTTTTTGGAGCTTTGTGGTGAAGGAAAGATGAATTTAGAAGAGTTCAATTTAGAATTAGTGTATTGTCTTCCCCACAAGAAAAAAAGAGAGAGAATTGATGCAGTGTCTCACACCTATTAGACTTTTGTCTATTACACTCACTAAATATATACATTGCCGGGACATGGTCGTATGGATGATTCACATCTTTTGGTAAAGGCATGTTAATTCATTGAAAAAATACTACACACCAATGACTATGAGCGTGGATGTCCACTCCTGAATTTTGAGGACCACTTTAGGACATGATCATTATGTTGCTTCACACCTGCTTGACATAGCGTAACCTTGATGGTTACTAATTTGAAAGTCGAGCTTAAGCAATGTTAAGTGGACTTCATGGAATTATTAATAAGAAAACTACATAATCGTTTTTTTGCGGGAAAAAAACTACATAATCTAATGTGTATATGTTGATTGATTATTATCATTTTCCTGTTGCAACGCACGGACATGTTTCCTAGTATGAACTATATATAAACTGAACTTAGTGAACACACTCAAACGTGTCTATATACTCCTAATTCAGAAAATAAAACATAGATCATCCTATATTTTTTAATTAAGGAAGTATATGTGCAACAAAAAATAGTTTTTTAAGGAATTAAGGGTTTCTTTTTTGAAAAAGGAGGAAGACCCTCGGCCTCTGCATCATAATGATGCATGCAGCCATTTTATTAACACAAAATAAAGTGTAGCCAAGTCTGCAATCCAGTACAGCTCGCAAAAGAAGCAAACAAACCAAACAAAAAAGGGAAAAAAATCATCAAGCCACAATCGGCAGATCATAGGATCCAGTGACTAAACACCTATCCTGTTAGTGGATCACCATCCAAACCGGTTGAAGATATCCCGTGCTACCGTCTTCCACCGATTGCACCCAGTAACAAAAAGCTCCGTGCAGTCCGTATGAGTGAGTAACGACCATGTACGGATCCATGCAGTAGCTCTGAAGATGACCTGCAAAAAATTAGTAAAAATTTTTCCATTAAAGATCATATCATTTCTGCAATTCCATATAGCCTAGAGTAAAGCTCATATTCCAATCCGAATGCGTCCCGTAGTAATAGGCTCCACACCCGCTAACCAAGTCCCAAACAACGTGGCTATGCTAGTTGGAGGGCTAATGTTAAAGGCTATATGAATCGTGCGCTAGAGTATCTTGGCTAGTGGGTAGCCAATGAAGAGATGTTGTATTGTTTCATCATGGTCACAAAAACAACATCGAGAACTGCCAACCCATTGTCGCCTCAGGAGATTGTCCTTGGTAAGAATCACTTCCTTATGGACAAACCACATGAATATCTTGACTCTGAGCGGCACTTTAATTTTCCAAATGTTAACTGATCTCAGGATTGGGCCAGAATTAATTAAATCCAGGTACATAGACTAACCATAATAAGTAACAAACTAACGCTCGATCTGCTCATCACCCCTACATGCCTTAGCCTTTTAAATGGCCCTTCCCTCACCGCAACTTCATCGTTATGCCACAACAAGAAAAAAAAAAGTCCAGGATTCCTGCTGAGTACTAACAAACCTTCAAACTGGAAGACGCCTCTATTAGACTTAAAAACTTGTGTTTGGACCTAATTTTGAATACTTGAACAAAAAATCCAACAAAACTGCCATGATGTACAAGGGGAAATTTGCCATGTGGTAAGTCATAAAAATGCCAAGGCGCAAATAGAATAACAGGAAATAGATTTTTGGCCACATGACTATATTACACCCATTCACTTTTAAAATGCCATCATTTTTTATAACATGGAATTTAAAAAAATGCTATTCGAGTAGAAAAAAATATTTTACAATTTGTCATTATGTTATCTTGTTTACATTGGCAAGTTTCACAACATTTTGATTTCTTTAAAAACATGGGAAATACTCTAACAATCTCTTATAATGCTCATTGCAATATCCCAGTATTGCCATGGCAAAAAATTACGTGTGTGAAATTGCCATGGCAAAAAATTACGTGTGTGAAATTGCCATGGCAAAAATTTAGGTGTCTGAAATTGCCATGGCAAAAATTGACATGAAAGAATAGAATAACCAGTACAAACACAAAATATGAACAAAAATTGCCATGGCAGATGCATATTAAAATTTTCCGTATTATTTTAATTATAATTTTATGCTTTTGTATAAGAAAATTGAAATGCATGTGAAATAAATTTTTCCACCTCATTCATGTAGTGAAACATGGCCATGATCCATGAACTTAAATTGCCATGGTCCCAAAACAAAGTATTCCCTCCTATCCGAATTAATTGACGCAGCCACTATATAACCTCTATACAATGTTGTATATAGGATGCATCAAATTCAGATCGGATGGAGTTTTTATTTTTTTTTACTTGCAAAAATAAATAAAAACCTGCCATGATTCATGGACTTAAATTTCCATGGTCCCATAAAAATTACTCCCTCTATTATATAATGTAGTGCGTATACATTTTTGGAAAAGTCAAAGTTTGTAAACTTTGACCAAGTTTATAGAAAAAATATTTATATCTACAATATAAAATATGAAACTCTATCTTATGATGAATCTGATGAAATATGTTTGGCATTCTAGATGTAAATCTTTTTTCTCGACATACTTGGTCAAAGTTTGTGAGGTTGGACTTTTTAAAAAAAATATATGCACTACATTATCGAGCGAAGGTAGTAATTTTTTTACATGTTACAAATAAATAAATTTGCCATGATCTATAAAAATAGACTTTACCATGCCATTTTGAAGAAAAAGATTTTTCCCATGGAATGTTACACAAAATTTTGCCATTATAGTATATATGAATTTTAACATCAGATTTCAGAAAAACTAAAATTGCCATGGCAAAAGAGGGGAGACATGCCATAAAAATCAATTGTCATGTGATCATGGCAAATTAAAAGAATTGCCATGTTTTAAGTAAAGCAAGTGTAGACATGAGAAATGTATGAACAAAAGAGTGGATGAGACATGCCAAAACATATTGACACATGGGCAACTTCGAACTCAAGTTCTGTGATGGTTGGGGAAAAGATAATTTACTAAAAAAATGCTCACGCCCAAGCGTTGGGCGAAGATCGCCACCGATATGTGTGTTGCCGAAGAGCGTCCTTCTAAATTGCGGCGTAGTAGAAGGATGTACTAGGGAAGGAGGAGGAGGAGGCAAGCATGGATGACATGGAGGAGGTGTTGGACATGGAGGTTGAGGCCGACGGCTTTGGCATGGACGATGCGGAGTTCCTACACGCCTAAGCCACGGAGGTAGCAACGTAGTTCGTGACGAAGCAAGCCGCCCTCTTGGACTCGATCGAATCCAAGTATCAGGAGGTGGCGAAGAACCTCCATCGTATCCACCTCGCCGACATGAGGTGGGAACAACTCTTCGTGGAACTCAAGAAGTATGACGAGGAAAATAAGACGACGCCACAAATGACCACGAGGCTGGTTCGACCGGCACGGGGGTCATACACATCTTCGACGATGAGTACAAGTAAGGTAGTTTTCATTCGAATGGAGCTTGTTTTATCTATGTATGATGATGAACATGTGATGAATTTTAGGTTGCATGGATTCGTATGAAAAAAGGGGTTTACATATGAGGGGTGTGGCTGCAGCATGGACAAATGAGGGGTGATGAACTTCGGAGCGCATCCGCGGACATATAGGGTGTCATATTTCAACATTATGCGGTTGTATATGTCTAAAAGTTTGACACTTCCTATGGTTAATTAGTTATTTTTAGGACATTAAGTTTCAAGGTATTTATTGGAGGTACATGGTGTAATGAAGTTTACAAATAGATCATACTTGAAAAAATGTCAAATGTTGACATATCACATGTATAATGGTGTTGGTTGAGAGTGGAATGAGTTTCAAGACAACCGAGTAAGCAGCGATCATTTCACATACAAACCTAGTTCTTTTCTTCTCGAAACCTAGCTCCTTCCTTGCAGCTGGTTTGGTGTGTAAGCGGTCTACATAACAACTTCTGCGAAAAAATCTCAATTTTTAACCACATCCTTTAGGGATCATATCAAAGACCATGCCAAGTCTCTGGAAATTTGGGCGTTGTTTGAATTTTTGAGAATTAAAATTGGAATAACCTACATGGCTATGGCGGGGTCTTGGCCAAATGGTGTATGAGACGTCTTTTATTTTGTTGTATATGTGCAACACATATACTAAAAACCACAAATAATATTTTCAACCCACTTTTGTCCATAATTTCGTGTGTATGTAGTTAAAAATTGAATTATATCTCATAAATTTCTAGAAATGCACTTAATGGCTTAAATATAGAAAACGACCCTCCGAAATGACACCTTTTGACATGTTACATGTAATGGTGTATGTTCCGTGCAAGAAAAAATTGAAGACCAATGGAGAAACAACCATCGCTCCTAATACAAACCTGATCTATGCCCTCTCGAAACCTAGTTTGTTCTTCGAGGATGGCCTAGCCTGTAAGCAGTCTACATGATAACTTATGTGAAACATTCTTAAATTTTATCACAGCCTCTGGAGGTCATATAATGACACCATGCCAAGTCTCAGAATTTTGATTTTGTTTGAATATGAGAATTCATATCGCAATAACCTACATTTTCGGTGGTCGGATCTTGATAACTATTGTATGAGACTTCCTTTATTTTGTGCTTTTTGGGCTAAACATATATGAAAGACCATCAATAATATATTTTAATCCAGTTTCGGCCATCATTTCATGCATAGGCAATTCAAAGTTTCATGACATTCATTAAATGCATAAAAATGCACTTAATGTCTTATAAATATAGCAAATGGCCCGAGAAAATTGCCAAATTTTGACATATTCCTTGTAATACTGAGTGCGCCCAAGATTTGATGGCCAACGAAGGAAGTAGTGGCTCGTAGATCTAAAAGGATCCATAAAAAAGACCGGGAAGTATGTTTGTCCACGAAAAAAAACTTGTTCATGAGACCTCGAATTCCCACATTCCAACCTGCATTATGCCAGCACCTCCCACCCCCAATTTCTTGAGTTACCCTTATCTAAAAAAGGACGGGGTCTATTTGGATCATAGGATCACTGTATTCAGAGGTCAATTCTCTTTCTTTGACCTCCCATCGTTCACGACATCCCTTGCTTCTCGCAAGAACGGCTCCTCGATGAAGGAGTAGAAGCGATGGTCCCCTTTGGTCAAGTGCTTATGCGTTCTCTTACCTACCGTCCCCAAAGAGAAGAAGGAGGAGCAGGAACAACAGGTTGTCCTCTCTTGGCCCAGTAGTTCTGCAACTACTACCGTGGGTGTTGCCAATGGGGATCCCCCATTCCAAAAGGTAACGATACCAACCCTTAGGTCCAAAGTTGTATGCCACTGTTGTGGTCCTGATAGATTCACTACTGAAGCCCCGTTATCGGACATTGCAGGCTTAGCATCTATTTTTCGTATATCGCTCCACCACACCGAGAAGAGGTATGTGTACCTCCAGCAATAACAAGAATGGAACCATAGGCTCCTATGCTGGGAGAATTTCAGGCTATAGGTATAACCACCTCAACTCCACGTTTCTGGCATGCTATAGTTCTTCTAGTCTCTTGGCGACGGGAATAGGAGATGACCGGTAAGCCAGATGCTTCGCAAACCACCGGTATATTTTGTTGCACTTAAATGACCCTCGCTAAGAGGCGCACTTCGGTACAATTGATGTCCAATAGCTTTGATAGTAATGGCTAGATCTATTAATACCACAGTCCATTGAGTATAATCGAGCAAACGATGGTATATCAATGAACAAAAGAATGACACTTGAAAATATGTTCCGAATAATTTCGATAGTAGTTCCATGAACAATCCTTTGTGGGATTGCATTAGTTTGTTCGGTGAAATACCATAAAGCGTGAGCCAACATCCGCGATACGAAAACCAAAATAAGAATGAGGAAGAAAAAGATATTATGATGTAAGCCAATGATTCCTTGCATCATAGGTGTTGCCGCGTCTTGAGATCCTAATTGCCATGCTTTCGTAGCATCACAAAGATTGGTTGTGAGGAATCAACATCTAATGAACAAAGATTCATTGGAATTTCCTATCCTTTTCAGCTCTGCTCCCGGAAAGAGAAAGGAGACTGATCTTGACGCCGTCTTTGGTTTTTCCTATAAAAATAAGAACATTTTTTCACGAACTTCCATGGCAAAATGTTAGTTTTTTTTTTACAAAAAGACTGTAAGGAAACCCCCTACAGTATAATTGGTGCAATAAACCCAAATTGCAAGTACCATGCCTTGAACCTAGTGTTGGGGAACGTAGCAGAAAACAAAAATTTTCCTACGGTTTCACCAATATCCATCTATGAGTTCATCTAGCAACGAGTGATTGGATGCATCTACATACCTTTGTAGATCGCGAGCGGAAGCGTTCAAAGAACGGGGATGATATAGTCGAACACGACGTGATCCAAATCACCGGAGATCCTAGCGCCGAACGGACGGCACCTCCGCGTTCAACACACGTACGGTCAGCGTAACGTCTCCTCCTTCTTGATCCAGCAAGGGGAGAGGAGAGGTTGAGGAAGATGGCTCCAGCAGCAGCACGACGGCGTGATGGTGGTGGAGCTGCAATACTCCGGCAGGGCTTCGCTAAGCTCTATGGAGGAAGAGGAGGTGTTGGAGAGGGAGAGGGAGGCACCAAAGGCAAAAGTATGAAGTCCTCCATCTCCTCCACTATATATATGGGTGCCTAGGGGGGGGGGGGCGCCGGCCCTAGGAGATCCAATCTCCTAGGGGGGCGGCGGCCAAGGGAGGATTCCCTCCCCCCCAAGGCACCTAGGGGGTGCCTTCCCCTTGTGGGACTCTTCCCCTTTGAAACCCTAGGCGCATGGGCCTCTTGGGGCTGGTGCCCTTGGCCCATGTAGGCCAAGGCGCACCCCCTACAGCCCATGTGGCCCCCGGGGCAGGTGTCCCCACCCGGTGGACCCCGAGACCTTTCCGGTGGTCCCGGTACAATACCGATGACCCCGAAACTTGTCCCGATGGCCGAAACAGCACTTTCTATATATAATTCTTTACCTCCGGACCATTCCGGAACTCCTCGTGACGTCCGGGATCTCATCCGGGACTCCGAAGAACATTCGGGTTACTGCATATACATATCTTTACAACCCTAGCGTCACCGAACCTTAAGTGTGTAGACCCTACGGGTTCGGGAGACAAGCAGACATGACCGAGACGACTCTTCGGTCAATAACCATCAGCGGGATCTGGATACCCATGTTGGCTCCCACATGCTCCACGATGATCTCATCGGATGAACCACGATGTCGAGGATTCAAGCAACCCCGTATACAATTCCCTTTGTCAATCGGTATGTTACTTGCCCGAGATTCGATCGTCGGTATCCCAATACCTCGTTCAATCTCGTTACCGGCAAGTCGCTTTACTCGTACCGTAATGCATGATCCCGTGACCAGACACTTGGTCACTTTGAGCTCATAATGATGATGCATTACCGAGTGGGCCTAGTGATACCTCTTCGTCATATGGAGTGACAAATTCCAGTCTTGATCCGTGTCAACCCAACAGACACTTTCGGAGATACCCGTAGTATACCTTTATTGTCACCCAGTTACGTTGTGACGTTTGGTACACCCAAAGCACTCCTACGGTATCCGGGAGTTACACGATCTCATGGTCTAAGGAAAGGATACTTGACATTGGAAAAACTCTAGCAAACGAACTATACGATCTTTATGCTATGTTTAGGATTGGGTCTTGTCCATCACATCATTCTCCTAATGATGGTGATCTCGTTATCAATGACATCCAATGTCCATAGTCAGGAAACCATGACTATCTATCGATCAACGAGCTAGTCAATTAGAGGCTTACTAGGGACATGTTGGTGTCTGTTATTCACACATGTATTACGATTTCCGGATAACACAATTATAGCATGAATAAAGACAATTATCATGAACAAGGAAATATAATAATAATGCTTTTATTATTGCCTCTAGGGCATATTTCCAACAGTCTCCCACTTGCACTAGAGTCAATAATCTAGTTACATCGTGATGAATCGAACACCCATGGAATTCTGGTGTTGATCATGTTTTGCCCTAGGGAGAGGTTTAGTCAACGGATCTGCTACATTCAGGTCCGTATGTACTTTACAAATCTCTATGTCTCCATCTTGAACATTTTCACGAATGGAGTTGAAGCGACGCTTGATGTGCCTTGTCTTCTTGTGAAACCTGGGCTCCTTGGCAAGTGCAATGGCTCCAATGTTGTCACAAAAGAGTTTGATTAGCCCCGACGCATTGGGTATGACTCCTAGGTCGGTGATGAACTCCTTCACCCAAATTGCTTCATGTGTTGCCTCCGAGGCTGCCATGTACTCCGCTTCACATGTAGATCCCGCCACGACGCTCTGCTTGCAACTGCACCAGCTTACTGCCCCACCATTCAAAATATACACGTATCCGGTCTGTGACTTAGAGTCATCCAGATCTGTGTCGAAGCTAGCGTCGACGTAACCCTTTACGACGAGCTCTTCGTCACCTCCATAAACGAGAAACATTTCCTTAGTCCTTTTCAGGTACTTCAGGATATTCTTGACCGCTGTCCAGTGTTCCTTGCCGGGATTACTTTGGTACCTTCCTACCAAACTTACGGCAAGGTTTACATCAGGTCTGGTACACAGCATGGCATACATAATAGAACCTATGGCTGAGGCATAGGGGATGACACTCATCTCTTCTATCTCTTCTGCCGTGGTCGGACATTGAGCTGAGCTCAATTTCATACCTTGTAACACAGGTAAGAACCCCTTCTTAGCCTGATCCATATTGAACTTCTTCAATATCTTCTCAAGGTATGTGCTTTGTGAAAGACCTATGAGGCGTCTTGATCTATCTCTATGGATCTTGATGCCTAATATATAAGCAGCTTCTCCAAGGTCCTTCATTGAAAAACTCTTATTCAAGTAGGCCTTGATGTTGTACAAGAGTTCTATATCATCTCCCATCAAAAGTATGTCATCTACATATAATATGAGAAATGCTACAGAGCTCCCACTCACTTTCTTGTAAACGCAGGCTTCTCCATAAGTCTGCGTAAACCCAAACGCTTTGATCATCTCATCAAAGCGAATGTTCCAACTCCGAGATGCTTGCACCAGCCCATGAATCGAGCGTTGGAGCTTGCACACCTTGTTAGCATTTTTCGGATCGATAAAACCTTCCGGCTGCATCATATACAATTCTTCCTTAAGGAAACCATTAAGGAATGCCGTTTTGATGTCCATTTGCCATATTTCATAATCATAGAATGCGGCAATTGCTAACATGATTCGAACGAACTTTAGCTTCGCTACCGGTGATAAAGTCTCATCGTAGTCAACCCCTTGAACTTGTCGATAACCCTTAGCGACAAGCCGAGCTTTATAGATGGTCACATTACCATCCGCGTCTGTCTTCTTCTTAAAGATCCATTTATTTTTTATGGCTCGCCGCTCAACAGGCAAGTCAGTCAAAGTCCATACTTCGTTTTCATACATGGATCCTATCTCGGATTTCATGGCTTCTAGCCATTTGTCGGAATCCGGGCCCGCCATCGCTTCTTCATAGTTCGAAGGTTCGCTGTTGTCTAACAACATGATTTCCAAGACAGGGTTGCCGTACCATTCTGGTGACAACGTGTCCTCGTGGACCTACGAAGTTCAGTAGCAACTTGATCTGAAGTTTCATGATCATCATCATTAACTTCCTCTCTAGTCGGTGCAGGCACCTCAGGAACATTTTCTTGAGTTGCGCCATTTTCCGGTTCAAGAGGTAACACTTCATCAAGTTCTACTTTCCTCCCACTTACTTCTTTCGAGAGAAACTCTTTCTCCAGAAAGAATCCATTCTTGGCAACAAAGATCTTGCCTTCGGATCTTAGGTAGAAGGTATACCCAATAGTTTCTTTAGGGTATCGTATGAAGACGCATTTTTCTGACTTGGGTTCGAGCTTTTCAGGTTGAAGTTTCTTGACATAAGCATCGCATCCCCAAACTTTTAGAAATGACAGCTTAGGTTTCTTCCCAAACCATAATTCAAACGGTGTCGTCTCAACGGATTTCGACGGAGCCCTATTTAAAGTGAATGCGGCAGTCTCTAAAGCATAGCCCCAAAAAGATAGCGGTAAATCAGTAAGAGACATCATAGATCGCACCATATCTAATAGAGTGCGATTACGACGTTCGGACACACCATTACGCTGAGGTGTTCCAGGCGGCATGAGTTGTGAAACTATTCCACATTTTCTTAAGTGTGTGCCAAATTCATGACTCAAGTATTCTCCTCCACGATCTGATCGCAAAAACTTGATTTTTCTGTCATGTTGATTCTCAACCTCACTCTGAAATTCTTTGAACTTTTCAAAGGTCTCAGACTTGTGTTTCATTAAGTAGACATGCCCATATCTACTCAAGTCATCAGTGAGGGTGAGAACATAACAATAGCCACCGCGAGCCTCAACACTCATTGGACCGCACACATCCGTATGTATGATTTCCAATAAGTTGGTTGCTCGCTCCATTGTTCCTGAGAACGGAGTCTTGGTCATTTTACCCATGAGGCATGGTTCGCACGTGTCAAATGATTCATAATCAAGAGACTCTAAAAGTCCATCTGCATGGAGCTTCTTCATGCGTTTGACACCTATGTGACCAAGGCGGCAGTGCCACAAGTATGTGGGACTATGATTATCAACCTTACATCTTTTGGCACTCACACTATGAACATGTGTAGCATTACGCTCGAATTAAAGAATAAACCATTCACCATCGGAGCATGACCATAAAACATATCTCTCATATAAATAGAACAACCATTATTCTCGGATTTAAATGAGTAGCCATCTCGAATTAAACGAGATCCCGATACAATATTCATGCTCAAAGCTGGCACTAAATAACCATTATTAAGGTTTAAAACTAATCCCGAAGGTAAATGTAGAGGTAGCATGCCGACGGCGATCACATTGACCTTGGAACCATTCCCGACGCGCAACGTCACCTCGTTCTTTGCCAATCTCCGCTTATTCCGCAGCTCCTGGTTTGAGTTACAAATATGAGCAACTGCACCGGTATCAAATACCCAGGAGCTACTACGGACACTGGTAAGGTACACATCAATTACATGTATATCACATATACCTTTTGTTTTTCCGGCCTTCTTGTCTGCTAAGTATTTGGGGCAGTTCCGCTTCCAGTGACCACTTCCCTTGCAATAAAAGCACTCAGTCTCGGGCTTGGGTCCATTCTTTGGCTTCTTCCCAGCAGCTTGCTTACCGGGCGCGGCAACTCCCTTGCCGTCCTTCTTGAAGTTCTTTTTACCCTTGCCCTTCTTGAACTTAGTGGTTTTATTGACCATCAACACTTGATGTTCCTTCTTGACTTCTACCTCTGCTGATTTCAGCATTGCAAATACCTCAGGAATGGTCTTTTCCATCCCCTGTATATTGAAGTTCATCAAAAAGCTCTTGTAGCTTGGTGGAAGAGACTGGAGGATTCTGTCAATGACCGCATCATCCGGGAGATTAACTCCCAGCTGAGTCAAGCGATTATGTAACCCAAACATAGTGAGTATGTGCTCACTGACAGAACTATTTTCCTCCATCTTACAGCTGAAGAATTTGTCGGAGACTTCATATCTCTCGATCCGGGCATGAGCTTGGAAAACCATTTTCAGCTCTTCGAACATCTCATATGCTCCATGTCTCTCAAAACGCTTTTGGAGCCCCGGCTCTAAACTGTAAAGCATGCCGCACTGAACGAGGGAGTAGTCATCAGCACGTGTCTGCCAAGCGTTCATAACGTCTTGGTTCTGTGGGACAGGCGGGTCACCTAGCGGTGCTTGTAGGACATAATCTTTCTTGGCAGCTATGAGGATGATCCTCAGGTTCCGGACCCAGTCCGTATAGTTGCTGCCATCGTCTTTCAGCTTGGTTTTCTCTAGGAACGCGTTGAAGTTGAGGACTACGTTGGCCATTTGATCTACAAGACATATTGTAAAGATTTTAGACTAAGTTCATGATAATTAAGTTCATCTAATCAAATTATTCAATGAACTCCCACTTAGATAGACATCCCTCTTCTAGTCATCTAAGTATAACACGATCCGAGTCAAATAGGCCGTGTCCGATCATCACGTGAGACGGACTAGTCAACCTCGGTGAACATCTTCATGTTGATCGTATCTTCTATACGACTCATGCTCGACCTTTCGGTCTTCTGTGTTCCGAGGCCATGTCTGTACATGCTAGGCTCGTCAAGTCAACCTAAGTGTTTGCATGTGTAAATCTGTCTTACACCCGTTGTATGTGAACGCCTGAATCAAACACCCGATCATCACGTGGTGCTTTGAAACAACGAACTGTCGCAACGGTGCACAGTTAGGGAAACACTTTCTTGAAATTATTATGAGGGATCATCTTATTTACTACCGTCGTTCTAAGTAAACAAGATGTACAAAACATGATTAACATCACATGCAATTAAATAATAATAGTGACATGATATGGCCAATATCACATAGCTCCTTTGATCTCCATCTTGGGGCTCCATGATCATCTTTTCACCGGCATGACACCATGATCTCCATCATCATGATCTCCATCATCGTGTCTCCATGAAGTTGCTCGCCAACTATTACTTCTACTACTATGGCTAACGCGTTTAGCAATAAAGTAAAGTAATTTACATGGCGTTTCTCAATGACACGCAGGTCATACAAAAAATAAAGACAACTCCTATGGCTCCTGCCGGTTGTCATACTCATCGA
Organism: Triticum urartu; assembly: GCF_003073215.2. NCBI lineage: Eukaryota > Viridiplantae > Streptophyta > Magnoliopsida > Poales > Poaceae > Triticum > Triticum urartu. The sequence goes on along the minus strand of NC_053024.1, from coordinate 700,648,962 downwards.
CATGCAAGTCGTGATTCCTATTACAATAGTATGAACATCTCATACATCACATATATATCATTCATCATTCATCACAACTTTGGCCATATCATATCACAAAGCACTTGCTGCAAAAACAAGTTAGACGTCCTCTAATTGTTGTTGCAAGTTTTACGTGGCTGAATTAGGGTTCTAGCAAGAACGTTTTCTTACCTACGTGAAAGCCACAATGTGATTTGTCAACTTCTATTTACCCTTCATAAGGACCCTTTTCATCGAATCCGCTCCAACTAAAGTAGGAGAGACAGACACCCGCCAGCCACCTTATGCAACTACTGCATGTTAGTCGGTGGAACCGGTCTCACGTAAGCATACGTGTAAGGTTGGTCCGGGCCGCTTCATCCCACAATACCGTTGAAGCAAGATAAGACTAGTAGCGGCAAGAAAGTTGACAACATCTACGCCCACAACAAATTGTGTTCTACTCGCGCAATAAGAACTACGCATAAACCTGGCTCATGATGCCACTGTTGGGGAACGTAGCAGAAAACAAAAATTTTCCTACGGTTTCACCAAGATCCATCTATGAGTTCATCTAGCAACGAGTGATTGGATGCATCTACATACCTTTGTAGATCGCGAGCGGAAGCGTTCAAAGAACGGGGATGATGTAGTCGAACACGACGTGATCCAAATCACCGGAGATCCTAGCGCCGAACGGACGGCACCTCCGCGTTCAACACACGTACGGTTAGTGTAACGTCTCCTTCTTCTTGATCCAGCAAGGGGAAGGAGAGGTTGAGGAAGATGGCTCCAGCAATAGCACGACAGCGTGGTGATGGTGGAGCTGCAGTACTCCGTTAGGGCTTCGCCAAGCACTATGGAGGAGGAGGAGGTCTTGGAGAGGGAGAAGGAGGCAACCAAAGGCGTGTATGAAAAGCCTTCCTTCCCCCACTATATATAGGAGGGCCTAGGGGGGGGCGCCGGCCTAGGAGATCCAATCTCCTAGGGGGCGGCGGCCAAAGGGAGGTTTCCCTCCCCCCCAAGGCACCTAGGAGGTGCCTTCCACTATTGGGACTCTTCCCTTTTGTGAAACCCTAGGCGCATGGGCCTCTTGGGCTGGTGCCCTTGGCCCATGTAGGCCAAGGCGCACCCCCTACAGCCCATGTGGCCCCCGGGGCAAGTGGCCCCACCCGGTGGGCCCCCGGAACCCTTCCGGTGGTCCCGGTACAATACCGATAACCCCGAAACTTGTCCCGATGGCCGAAATAGCACTTCCTATATATAATTCTTTACCTCCGGACCACTGTTGGGGAACGTTGCAAAAAACAAAAATTTTCCTACGGTTTCACCAAGATCCATCTATGAGTTCATCTAGCAACGAGTGATTGGATGCATCTACATACCTTTGTAGATCGCGAGCGGAAGCGTTCAAAGAACGGGGATGAGGTAGTCGTACACGACGTGATCCAAATCACCGGAGATCCTAGCGCCGAACGGACGGCACCTCCGCGTTCAACACACGTACGGTCAGCGTAACGTCTCCTCCTTCTTGATCCAGCAAGGGGAGAGGAGAGGTTGAGGAAGATGGCTCCAGCAGCAGTACGACGGCGTGGTGGTGGTGGAGCTGCAGTACTCCGGCAGGGCTTCGCTAAGCTCTATGGAGGAAGAGGAGGTGTTGGAGAGGGAGAGGGAGGCACCAAAGGCAAAAGTATGAAGTCCTCCATCTCCTCCACTATATATATGGGTGCCTGGGGGGGGGGGGCGCCGGCCCTAGGAGATCCAATCTCCTAGGGGGGCGGCGGCCAAGGGAGGATTCCCTCCCCCCAAGGCACCTAGGGGGTGCCTTCCCCTTGTGGGACTCTTCCCCTTTGAAACCCTAGGCGCATGGGCCTCTTGGGGCTGGTGCCCTTGGCCCATGTAGGCCAAGGCGCACCCCCTACAGCCCATGTGGCCCCCGGGGCAGGTGTCCCCACCCGGTGGACCCCGAGACCTTTCCGGTGGTCCCGGTACAATACCGATGACCCCGAAACTTGTCCCGATGGCCGAAACAGCACTTTCTATATATAATTCTTTACCTCCGGACCATTCCGGAACTCCTCGTGACGTCCGGGATCTCATCCGGGACTCCGAAGAACATTCGGGTTACTGCATATACATATCTTTACAACCCTAGCGTCACCGAACCTTAAGTGTGTAGACCCTACGGGTTCGGGAGACAAGCAGACATGACCGAGACGACTCTTCGGTCAATAACCATCAGCGGGATCTGGATACCCATGTTGGCTCCCACATGCTCCACGATGATCTCATCGGATGAACCACGATGTCGAGGATTCAAGCAACCCCGTATGCAATTCCCTTTGTCAATCGGTACGTTACTTGCCCGAGACTCGATCGTCGGTATCCCAATACCTCGTTCAATCTCGTTACCGGCAAGTCACTTTACTCGTACCGTAATGCATGATCCCGTGACCAGACACTTGGTCACTTTGAGCTCATAATGATGATGCATTACCGAGTGGGCCCAGTGATACCTCTCCGTCATATGGAGTGACAAATTCCAGTCTTGATCCGTGTCAACCCAACAGACACTTTCGGAGATACCCGTAGTCTACCTTTATAGTAACCCAGTTACGTTGTGACGTTTGGTATACCCAAAGCACTCCTACAGTATCCGGGAGTTACACGATCTCATGGTCTAAGGAAAGGATACTTGACATTGGAAAAACTCTAGCCAACGAACTATACGATCTTATGCTATGTTTAGGATTGGGTCTTGTCCATCACATCATTCTCCTAATGATGTGATCTCGTTATCAATGACATCCAATGTCCATAGTCAGGAAACCATGACTATCTATCGATCAACGAGCTAGTCAATTAGAGGCTTACTAGGGACATGTTGGTGTCTGTTATTCACACATGTATTACGATTTCCGGATAACACAATTATAGCATGAATAAAGACAATTATCATGAACAAGGAAATATAATAATAATGCTTTTATTATTGCCTCTAGGGCATATTTCCAACACCTAGGTGGGTGGGAAGGCATCAGCCCCTTCCCACCACTAGGATATGCCTTAGTCTGCGACAAAATGTTAGTTGCCTTGTAACTCATACACTGGAGCTTTTGTCACATCGACGAAGGCCGCTATACACGTTTTCTAAAGAGCAACATTCTCTTATAACCAAGCATTACAAAGACAGAAAGGAGTGTCCTGAACAGAAGGCCAATGGCTAGCATACTTCGCTGAACACTCACTATATTCATCTAAAGCTAGATGCATATTATATTATATCTTGCCTTGGCAGAGCGAAACTTTGAACCCAACACAAGTAACTCTCCCGGTTTAGCGATATTGATGGGTTTGAGCCTCATTCCACTAGCCCTAAAAGCATTCGAAATATATAAAAGAGGGGGAATGGATTCTACAAGAAAAGGCAGACAAAGGTAGTTCAGGGGTCAAATTCTTGGAGCATGGCTCATTTCTAAGTCCCCAACCCATCTCGTGCTCATGTTGTACGCGGTCAAATCTTGCGGCCGGATAGAGAAATGGAATCACTGAGTCGTATGAAAAGAGGACTCTTCTTTTTAATCTTAACACAAAGGCTAGCTCCCCTGAGGGTTGTCATATTACAGTCATTTGTATTACTTTCCTACCAATCCTGAACTAGTATGACCCTTATAGCGAGCCTCACTTTACCGTTTTAGATAGAAACATATATATGGCACTACTAGGAAAAGTCCTACTAATGGCGCACCTGTTTTGGCTACTAATGGCGCAGTACAGGTGCGCCATTAGTACCACGCCACTAGTATATTTTAGTAATGGCGCACCACAGGTTCGCCATGGAAGTGCGCCATTAGTAACAGTTTTTTTAAAAAAAAATCGTTTTTTCTTAATCTCAGGTCACTATTTCACATATGAGATATCCAACACATATATATACAACAAGCATCCATATAACAATCATATCCAACACACAAGTTTCATCATATATACATATATAGCCAACACATAGTTCCATCGTTACATATTACAAAAGTTTCACATTGTTCATCCAACACCGTTATCCATCGATTCACAAAAGTTTCACATTAATACAAAATAAAAACACAAATGGAAAAGAAGCACTCCATCCATGCAAACTTCCGTGAATTAAATCAAATCTGCAAAATGATAAACAAGAAGTTAGAAGAAGAAGAAGAAGAAGAAGAAGAAGAAGAAGAAGAAGAAGAAGAAGAAGAAGAAGAAGAAGAAGAAGAGAAGAAGAAGAAGAAGAAGAAGAAGAAGAAGAAGAAGAAGAAGAAGAAGAAGAAAACTAGAAGAATACTAGAAGAAGAATAAGAAGAAGACTATAAGCTTATTATGTAAACTTGATCATTTCGTGCTAACATAAGTTATTTTGGAGCTAACCTATAGGAAACTAAGCATATAAGCTCTAAGTTAGCATATTAGAGCCAACTTAGGTAAAATGAAGCTAACATATGTCATTTTGGAAAAGAAGAAGAATAAGAAGAAGACTATAAGCTTATTATGTAAACTTGATCATTTTGTGATAACATAAGTAATTTTGGAGCTAACCTATAGGAAACTAAGCATATTAGAGATAACATAGGTAACTAAGTATATATATATATATCATTTTGGAGATCTGACATACCTGACATAGTTCAGTTCTCATTGTTCTTCTCCTTCTCCTTCCTCAACCTGATGCGCCAAGAGCGGCGAGGCGGTGGAGGCAGTTGTGGGATGTAGTCTTCTACCACAATTGGCGTGGTCATGTCGCCCAGCTGTGGGATCGCTGGCGCCACCACCGGTGCGTGGTCATTGTCAGGCACCACCACCATCGCGAGGCCACCTTCAGGCAGGACGGGCACGACCATCGCTAGGTCATCCTCAGCCACCACCATATCTTGCCCATGGTCAGCCACCACCATCTCTTTCCCATGGTCGGCCACCACCATCTCTTGCCCTTGGTCAGCCACCACCAGCGCTAGGTCATCCTCAGTCTGATGCCCATCGTCATCCTGCAGCTCCTCATCCCCACTCTGCTCCTCTTCTCCCCCACTCTAGTCTGGATCATCCTTCTTGTTGTCTTTGTTGCTGCCAGAATCGCTGCTGCTTTCGCTAAAGCCAGAATCGCTGTTGCTTTTGCTATAGCCATAATCGCTGCTGCTTTGGCTGTAGCCGGTGTCGCTGCTGCTGCTCCCATTGCCTGTCCAAATGCAACAATGACCGTTAACAATCAATGTGAGACAAAGCCAGATGTAGAGGAATAAGAAGAGGCAGAACGCACAGGCATCTTCTTCGTCAGCGTAGCGCATGCGACACATAGTCGCGTTGAAAACCTTCACGATGAGCATTGTGGCGTCATCGTCGTACCTGAAGAGAAGAAAGTACCCGGTCCGCAGGTCGTAGGCACTGTAGAACTTCTCCCAGCCACGGCACGGGTACATGTGGCCCTCCTCGATCACCAACTCCATGTCCCACATCCTGCGAACCCCGCTGCCGGCCTGTCGGAACTTCACATTATCTGGCGGATCTTCACCCAGCATGTTCATAAAAGTGTCAGGCAGCCTCTGCAATTTGGGACAAGGAGTGATGTAGCAAACAACAGAGTTATCATAATGAGATGGGTGAAGGGGAGATCTCTCGTTTTATATACCTGCCTCGTGGTTGATACTGAAGCCCCAAGTATGATACTGAAGAACTCGAAAGCATCCAACTCGTACTCCGGTGAGGCAGAGCGGCGGTGGCTGCTTCCCCCCATCTCTGATAAGCAGCAGAAGAGACCAATTAGTACCCTTACAACATTATCATACAACATTATAGCAGCATAAATTTTGAGCAGAAGATAATCAACTACACCGATGCACTTCCGAAGTTCCCGCTTCCCACCCATGATGTTGTTAAGCAAGGACTAGTGCCAAATGCATTTTCGGTACGAAAATACATCACAGGCTACTATGTTATTTAATATCATTCTTCTCGAAGACTAATGATTGTTACATCCTACTAAAATGATGTTTTGTCCTCAGAGATGTCTCGTTGCTTATGAGGAAGCAGCAAATAAACACTTGAAAAAAGCTCTCGTCCTCGAAGATGCATTCTTGGTTATATTACCGTTCTGAGTTATGTTGTTCTGTTATTTTATTTGAAGACATGAAGGGTTACTTATTTGAAGATGCTACTCCTAAGAAAGGTCAACTTTTCGATCATCAGCCTCTACAATTAAACAATGATGCATTCTTCCTTTTCCTTTCCAATTTTCTTCTTCTCCACCTCTCTTCTTTTCTTGTTCTCCTTTTTCTTTCTTCTCCTTCCTCCTCCTCCTCTTCTCCTTCTTCCTTTCTTGTTCTATTTTTCAACTTTCTTCTTATTCTTCTTCCTTTTTTCCTTTTTCCTCTTCTTCTACTTCTTCTTCTTTTTTTCAACTTTCTTCTTCTAATTATCTAAACCTAAATCTATCACTAACCTAAACCAACCACTAACTAAACCTATCAATAACCTAATTAAACCTAAACAGCAAAGAAAAATAGTAGAAAAAAACAAAAAAAATGCTCACCTTGGCTCCGGGGGCAGGGGATGGTGGTGGACGGCCACGGTTAGGGCAGCGGCGGCGGGCCTGGCTCCGAGGGGGGCGAGGCGGACGAGGGGCCCGCGGCGAGCCTGGCTCCGGGGGCGGCGCGGGCGCAGGGGCGGCGGCGAGCCTGGCTCCGGGGGCGGCGCGGGCGCAGGGGCCTACGGGCAGGTGGTGGGGGCGGCGGGGCACCAGGGGGGCGCCGTTCGGGCGACGGGGCGCCGGGGCGGTGGCGGGTGGTGGGGGCGACGGGGCAAGGGGCGGTGGGGCCAGGGGGCGGTGGCGGGTGGCGGCGGCGGCGGGTGGTTGGGACGGTGGGGCGACGGGGCGAGGGGAGGTGGGGCAAGGGGGTGGCAAGGGGAGGTGGGGCTCGGCATTACTAACAAATTTTTTTCAAAACTACTAATGGCGCACGGTGGGTGTGGTGCGCCATTACTATGTCAACTAGTAATGGAGCACTATCCCATGGTGCGCTATTAATAACATTTTTTTCAAAACTACTAATGGCGCACCACACACCATGTGCGCCATTAGTAATATATTACTAATGGCGCACCTGTATCTGGTGCGCCACTGCTATATAGCGCGCCATTAGTATATAGTAATGACGCACCACATGTCTGGTGCGCCATTAGTGGCCATATCATTTATAGCCATTTTCCTAGTAGTGTGGCGCTCCTAAAGTCGATTGGATACTTTCTTTTCTATTGAATTAAGCTAAGTTGTGGACTTTTTCACGTGAAGAACTCCTTCTGATCTCATGGACTTGATCAATGCTAGTTCAGTTCACTTCATATTAGGAAATTAATTCATTAATTCGTTTATTTGCCAATGAAGAAGCCTTGCTCTACTCAGAAAGTACTGACTAGAGGGGCATGTGGATCCATAGTCCTAGCCATTCTCACAACGAGATAATAAAGCACACACAAAGACCATTAGAAGAGGTTACAACATCCAGAACGAAGCCTGTCAAGCCAACCTTCCCTCAACACGAAAATGCAACATCCGGCATACTCATTGGCTTTGACCTCAGATTCATTACTTGCTACAGAATTGTCACAACTCGAATGCGATAATCTTGTTAATCCGCAAAGTAGCTAGCCTAAATAAGGAGTTTGCAATCGCTTGACTATAAAGTAAAGAGCGGCTAATGGGAGATTGCTTGAGTATGCTCGGTAAGGGATTAGCGTTCCAAAATATGTTCCTAGTGTGATATTTACATTGTTGAGCACTTTCCTGTAAAAATACCAATGCGCATTTGTGCGGCAAAATTCATCCTTTAAGTCAACATTAAGATTTCCTTTCAGAAATCATGCACCATGGATGTTACAACATAAGCAGTGCACGTTTAAATAAATGTGTTATGGTAGAATTACATAGTAGAGATGCATTTGCAATCAACAAGCAAAGTTGTATCGTGTAGATAGTTGGGTTTACTGTACTTCTTTGTTGAATCAATGAGGAAGGCACATCAGCTTTGGTACGCTTCTTGTGTCATACCATTGTAGAACCATCCACTACTTGGTGGAATGCACTTGATGAGATAAAGTTCCAAACAATGATTTATCAAGGCTTGTAATATAATACACAATAAATCTGGATCTGACGAGAAGAGTTTCCAAGAGACCTATTTGGCTATTTTAATCTCATAGACATCAAATGCCTCCTTTGAATATTTATCTATCTCAACTTCCTATTGTGCACCACCATACACAAAAGAATGTGCTACAGAGGCAAAATCTAGTAGACCAACATTACCAACACAATGTTTCTTCATACATTCGGATATTCGAGCAGTCTTCTCTTTCATGGTCTCTAACATTACCCTCTCATATACATGTGCTGATTTGGTGGCAGCAGCTGAATATCAATGACGACTTGCTAATATGCACATTCATCATTGACGTGAATACATATGTATAACTTATCAAAGAATCCATAAATACAAAGTGTCAATAAATAATCTTGTATTGTCTTAGGTAGAACGAGACATACTTCTAGATTGGATAAACTATAACATGCTACGTAAATAAGAAATAATCATACATTCCTCAAAACATAATAAATCATTAGTACAGTAATTTTAATAAGAACATGGGAACATAACTATAAACCTAGATAGAATGACTTGCAGTTCATTTCATAATACAAATCCAGAATTGGAATTCTTGCAGAAGTAACCATAGGTGTAATTACATCAAGAGGACAAATGAACAACATGTATAAATTTATACGCACATCCAAATATTAGAGGGCGTTGGGTGGGGCAGGAGGGGGAGAACACCTGGTCGTTATGGTTAGGTTTTACGGTAGGCGGAGAAGGTTTGCGGATGTTCCCGCTTCAGAGTTTGTCGGAGATGGAACCATACGCCTTCGGGATGGTGCCGGATCTAGGGGAGAAGAGAGGGAGGCAGAAGCGCTGCAATTGAGGTTGTGGATAAATGTTGTGAAACAGAAAGAAGGTATTTAGGGACTAATGGGATAAAATTTTTGGAGTGGTTGGAAGTATTGAGGGAGCGATAATAGAAATTGGTGGGATTTCATAACATATGCAAGAACTTCCGTAACTCTTCATCTATACTTTCAGAAACATTATTGAAATGCATTTTTTACGTTGTTATACAAATTTTATATGTGTATATGATGTACAAACCAACTTGTTGTATTGTGCCAAAAAGAAGGGACATCCACCCCAGCATATGCAGTCTGCACAAGAAGCAACCCCAAATGGATATTGAAATATTCCTAAAAAAACTTGTTGTATTTAGGCACCATTTGCATTTTTTTCATAATATAAATTAAAAAAAACAACATATGGTCCAAAAAAGTGAAATTTCGCATGAGGTCTTATTATGGATAAATTAGGAATGTGAAAAAGTCTCTCAAGAAGTGGCAACCGTGTTGTTGTGCTTTGCTTTGAAAATGGTAGATCTACCATGATGTGTGTGTTATGCACAATTCGTTGTAAGATGGCTGTAATGAGCAATCATTCTATGTACATGTCACATGAGCGATGGTTTAGATCCTATATTTTATCCGTGATGGTGACAATTATAATCTTACATTGGCAGTTCTCATGTCTTGATTTCTCTTCGTGCACTCTTCGAACAGTTCATAACTAGTAGTACCTTTTGAAGCAGCTTGTAAGAATAGCAATCCAATATAGTCTACATTTGTTGTCATGATTTAATCAAACTACTAGAGAAAGTTTGGGAAAATCAATACATATATTTAATTTTCCTGTCTTTAGGCACCATTTGCATTTTTCATTAGAAAAATGAATCCAACCTAACTATGATCCAAAAGAGTGAAAGTTTGCATGGGGTCTTATTATGATGTACTGGGAGGTGAAAAAGTCTCACCAGAAATGTCAACTGTTTTGTTGTGGTTTGCTTTGTAAATGGTGGATCTACCACGATGTATTTTTTATGCACAATTCGATGTAAGAGGTCTACAATGAACAATGCTTCTCTTTTGTTCGAACTGAAGTCTGAATCAAATATGTTTTGATTTTGACTTTTTGAAAAGAACCATTACAGTCAATTACAGGTAGGACACACGTGTGTGAAAAATATGAAGATTGTCTTCTTAGCTAATTTGAGTCTGCGTTTCACCCTCACAATCTCTATATGTCATATGACGGAGACCACACGTTTCGCCTTATGACGGCTACCACACATTTTGCCTTTGCAATCTCTTTGGCATATCACAGCGACCACACATGACGGCTCTGCTAGAGTTGCTCTAAGTGGTATACATGAAAACGTGCGTCTAATTGAAAAGAAAAGCTGCTTCACCAGCAAAAAAACATGCGTCCCTTTAGTTTTAATCCCTCCTTTCCTAAATATAAGTCTTTTTGAAGATTCCAATACGGACTACATACAGAGCAAAATGAGTGAATCTACATTCTAAAATATGTCTATATACATCCAAAAAGACTAAAAGGACATATACGGAGGGAATAGCTTAGAATCTGGGCTATTTACTTCATAGTACAGGACAAACGCCACCCACTAGACAGACCAGAAAGCCCTCGTCCAGAAGCCACACGGCTACACAAATGATATCAGAAACGCAGCACCACCAATCCAGCATGTCAAAGACCCCCTAAATACAACATCACATCTACCATCCATAGAATAGAACCGACGCACGGTTTTCTTATGTTTCCTCTATACTAGGGATCAATCAACTGAACTAAAGTAAGCAACATTTTCACCGTGCCAGCAAGACAGACCAGACTATACAATTCTTCATGTCAAGGACTCATCAGGATACCAAATTCGTCGACGGGATTTGAAGCACGAGAGAGCAGGGGCAGGAAGACGTGCCTAGTTGTCACACGCCCTAAACAGAGTCAGCAGGCCCAGGAACAGATTGATGATGTCAAGGTAGAGCGTGACGGCAGCCCAGACATACTCGTCATACTTGTAACGCTTGATGATGCTGCCCGTGTCATAGACAATGTAGCCACTGAAGATGAGTGCCGCCAGCGCGCCATAGATCATATGAGAGAGCTTGCCCAGCGGGAAGAAATCTGCAAACAGAAGTCATGATCAGTATGTGCATTGTAGAATAGAGAATGCTGATAGATAAATAGGCGACACACCTAACTAGAGAAGGGAACAGACGGCATCTGACCTGAATGAACCCAAAGACGAGCAAAATCATCAGAGAAGCAAATAGGAAAGGACCAAGGAAGCTAAAGTCCTTGCCCCTCCTTGCAGCCCAGAAGGTGTAAGCAGTGAGGCTCAAGACAACTACGATTGTAAGAATCCCAGCCTCCAAAATGACCTTGCCTGCGCACAGTGGACTATTTTAGCGGTGGTTCTTTATCGAAGAAAACCCATCATACCGACAAAGTAGAAAACACACACACATCATACTAACAGTAAACAAATATGTATGTATATATATATATATATATATATATATATAAGAGCAGGACTACTAAATGAACTAATTGCTTTCTTATCATCGCATACATCTCTTTACCAAAGAAACTATCATGTAAATTTGACTAGACAATAAAGCACGTGCATGCTAAAATCTGAAGTAAATGGCAGTGATGCATTGAAGAAGCAAACTATCAGCAACCTCCTGTGATGTAGTACAAGATAGAAAGAACCTTGGAATTGGTACAACCCCAAAATGCAGTGGTGAATGCTGACGCAAACACAAATGGAGGACAGATTACAGAGTGCGTGTCAATATAACTTTGTCTAAATCGAAAGATTATGTATTAACCAGCACATGCATGAAGCATCTATTGTCTTGTCACAACACTAGTAATGATATATCAACTGAAAATCCTTTCTATTTTGATACGGGTTTAAGCTAGTCCTGCAACCTAAACCACATCCTTGCCAAAACCATGTCAACTTGGGCAGGTCAGCTCGCATATTATTGGACAAATCGGCCCTTTATATCAAATTGATACTATCACAACACTGTGTATCTTACAACAAATAGTGGCCGGAAGAAACAGTAAATAAATATACAAGATCCAACTAATGTTCTATGAAAAGCAAAGGTTACTGTTTGCCAATTCCTGAATTCAAAAAGTAACAGCTGAAATTTGCAAAACAAGGTAAAAAGGTAATTCCTGCTAGCTGGCAGTACTACAAATGCTTCTAACTCAGACAAGCATATCAATCATAAATGGTGTCCAACAGCTACAATTTGTCCTCAACACAGACTAGGAAAATGCATCAACTACAGTCACATGTATTTCTGAACCCAGTCCACACGTAAACAAAATGCTTCACAATATCAGCAGGAAACCACCAATTGCCGCACATGGTGACTAACAAGCTAGCTAATAGTACAAAAATATCTACTAGCCATGTATATGTAATGAATTAACACAATGAGAGGGGCATTAAAGGATGCTGATTTACATCAGCAGCAGAGCAGAGTGAGTCAAGAACAAGCTAGGAGCTGGCAGCAGGAGCAGAAAGAATACGTGGTGGGAAGACAATTACCGCTAGTGAAGGCACATGTCAAGCCGACAGAGAAGCTGATGGCCACTGTGAAGACGCCAAGCAGAAGCAGGTTGACTGGGTGCTTCTGGCGGTAGAAGTGCAACGGGAACATCACTGCATACAAAAGATTGACAAGCGTTTCATGAGTAACAGATTATACTCCCAGCTGCAATTCACACAGCAACCACATCCCATTCTACAGTAGTAAAGCAAAATTAAGAGTGCATGGGACGTTCCTGAAAAAATCAGGAGTTGTAATCCATAGTTCTGCACAAAGAATGCAAAGCAAAAGCCATAATGAAATCGCACGCATACAACTAGCAGTATCGTGTATAAATTCGTCCGAATTTCGCACTGCTTGCCTCTTGGGTCAGTTGGAATACACAGAACGACCTTCTATTTTCAGGGGAATCACTCCAAGTCTTTATGCTTGCAGGCGTAAATTCAAGAAAGATAGCTCAGTGGCTAGCAGTTCACAGAGCAAAACGAGAATATTATTCAGATCTCCCAAATCGGATGCGGGGCTTGCGATAATTGTGCATCATAGTAGTTGTTTTGTGGCACTTAAAATGCACTTGTTGTATGTCGCAATTTAATTTTGTATAGCCCCTGTACATACATGCTCTGTTTCTTTTTCCCAAAAAAGAAAAAAGAAAACCCTCCCTGCAAACTGCAATTGGATCACAAATTCGTAACAAAGACGATGGAGGAGAGAAATGGTTTGAGGCCTCACCGATGAAGGGGAAGATGAGGATGAAGATGTAGAGCCCGAGGACGGCGTAGGAGGAGACGAAGAAGTGGGGTATGGCGCGGACCCTGACGAAGACGACCGCGACGGCGGCGGTGAGGAGAAGCTGCAGGCAGAGGACGACGTAGATCTTCCGGATGAGCGCCCAGCGCAGCTCGGGGCTCTCCGTCGTCCCCTTCGGTTCCGCGGTGCCCGCCTCGACGTCGCCGCCCTTCATCTCGCCCGGCGACGGCGATGCCTCCGGAGGTAGGGTTTTCGCGGGTGTGGAGTGGGGACTGGTGGCTGGTGACTGGGGAGGAGCAATGCGAACGGGCGGATCAGCTGACACCTAGTACCAGCTAGGCCCACTAGTCAGGCAGATGCAAGGCGTGGGAATGTTTCGCGGTTCCTTGTTGGAAAATTGGGGTCTAGGCGGCTCCGTACGTTTGTTGGTTCAAGGAAGGACACAGGCAATTCAAACTAATCCAAAAAGGAAGGACACAGGCTATCTTCTTTTTTTTATGATTTTTTTTAGGGAAACGCTTACCGTCACCCGGCGGATCGCAATGGCCGCATCCGTCACCTTCCCTGCATGGCAGGGTGTTCAACCGTGCCCGCGTACCGTTGTTCATCAAACGCGTTTCTGCAACTGTGGCTATGTTTCTGAAATATATGTGGTGTTGTAATGATCTCTGACTGGTCTATGTTTTGCAACAAAACCTTTATTACAGAAATTTTCTGCAACAAGGCCTCAGTTGCAAAAAAATAATTCTTTTTGCAACAAAATAGCCGATGCCACAAATTTCTACAACAAAACTTATGTTACATAAGTAATTCCGCAACAAGACCTGTGTTTCAAGAAGTGAGGCGTACGCGACCGCTCAATTTTGTTGATCTGACGGCTCGTGACCCGGCTGATCTCTTAAAAAGATCAGCCGGTGGACACGTAGCATGCCCCTTTTTTTTAATGATTCGATGATGAAGGGAAAGAGATTGGAAAGAGGCTCTGTCCGTCTCCACAGCCACACAACGTTTTCTTTTGTTTTTCTCTCAAAAAATGTTTTCTTTTGTTTTTTAACAAGAAAACATTTAATCTGTTCATTTTAAATCATGGCGGTAAAATGAACATAAAAAATAACAAAAAAGCATTTAGATTCATAGACCAGGTAGCGATGACTACAGGCACCGACGAGAGTCGAAGGCGCGTCACCGTCATCGCCCGTTCCTCGCCGGAGCCAGACATAACTTGTTGTTATAGACAATCAGGAAGTTGGCGTGCTAAGGCCTCATAGAACCAGCGAACGTTGAAGAGTAGCGTTGATCGAAAGCATACAACCTAGAGACACATGAATGTAGACGAACTACAATCAAATCCGAGCAAATTCACCAAAAACAAATCCGCCAAAGACGCACCTCCACACGCTCGTCGATGGTGCTAGACGCACTACCTAGACGGGTCTAGGCAGGGAGAACCTTATTTCTTTTTCAGCGAGGCGCCGTCATCTTGTCTTCCTGAACAGGACAACAACCCTAACAAAACACAAAGAAACATCTAAAAACAAAGCCCTTCCACCAGCAAGGGTCGGGATCCACCGTGCCCCATGACCCTAAGGCCACCGGAGACGAGGTGGACCAGCAATGGCGCCGGTGGGTGCTCAGAGAGTTAATTGCAAGCACCACATTGAAGACTAGAGGTTTCTTTTTTATTTGGGAAGTGAAAAGTTTTTTCTCATAAGAAAAACTCTACTAGGTTTTATTCATTAACTGGGATGTTCAAAGGGCAACGTACAATATCACAAGGACTATCCGGTGATGGGTGTAGTGCGTGTAGCCATAGGGTCACCCTTGTTTCCATCACGTTCGCATGTAAGGCTTTCTTTGGTTTGGAGGAATTTTATAGAAATTTCAGGGGATAAGATTTTTATAAGATTTTTTTCTTTAGAGTCCTTTGATTCATAGGAATAGATTCCTATTCCTACATAGGATTGGTTTCTATCCTCCACATTTCATAGGAAAATAAAAATGAGCCTAGACTCAATGGAAAAATTCCTTTGGTGTCAATCAAATGACATCTCGTTTTCTATTCCTACTCATAGGATTTAAGATACATGCCATCTCATTTCCTACAAAATTCCTATTCCTATGATAATTCTATCCTATGAACTAAAAGAGGCCTAAGTAGGTTCATACCACCGAGTTGGATCGCATACAAACTGGATCAGTTCCCTCTTCAAACCTAGTTTCTTACTCGAAAATGGTCTGGCTTGTAGTAAGAGCAACTTCAAAAGGCCGACTCATTTCGTCCACCTGTGTTTGTTTGGGTTGGCGTGGACAATTGTGCCGGCTCAACGCGTCGACCCAAACCCAAATTACGTCCGCGTCGTGTCCGCGCCGACGCATTTGCGGCCTAAATTTGCGCCCAAATGCGTCGGCGCGGACGCCGAACGAACGCTTTGTGTGCCTTCTCGCTATCCGCCGCGTCCCCATATGGCAACCGTCCAACTACCCGCTGCCCATGCGGTCAGCTTAATTTATGACGACGGGCCCATGCGTCAGCGACGGCGCTCATCTTTTTTTAAGCCGACCATGCGGCGGGGCCTCCTCATCCATACTCGTCGTCCACATCTGTCCACCTTTGCTCCCTCGTCGCCGGCAAACCCTAGCCACCCACCACAACCACAGCGAGATGGGCCTCTTCTCCGGCGCCAGCGGCAGCAAGGCCAAGGGCAAGTCCCCCGCCACCCCTTTCCCCTCCGAGTTCCTCCCACCTCTGCCGGTGCCTCACCGGCAGAGGCAGCGCGTGAGCGTGCCAGTGCACCGGGCGGAGTGGCACTGGCAGAACCGCCAGCCTCAGCCGTATCTGGACGTGACGCTGCCGCACGACTGGCATCTGGATCCAGATAGGATCCCAGTGCCGGCAGCGCCGCGGACGGCTCGTGCTCACGCGGAGAAGGTGCGGCGCCGGCGGGCGCTGCTGACACCGGAGCAGCGCCTCGACAAGGCCTACGCAACCGACTCGCCCAACTGGGCGAGGTAGTTCGCCTTCGAGCACGAGAAGGCGAGGCGATGGGGCGTGCGCGAGGTCAACCGGAGGCCAACGCCGCTCGTCGTCCGCGAGAAGGACCAAGCGGCGGAGGACACCTACCAGGCGGCCCTTGTGGCCGTCTACCGGGAGAGCGAGGAGGACGAGCGGCGCAGAGCGGCGGAGGCGGAAGAGGAGGCCCGCTACGAGACGGCAATGGCGCAAGCCCTTGCCCTCTCCGCGGCGGACGACCGCGTGGTGCCGCCGGTGGCCCCGCCGTCCCCCATCAAGCCGGAGCCGGAGCCGCAGCCGCAGCCGGAGCCAGAGCCCGAGCCCATCGCGCGCTTCTTCTGAAATAGAGTGGTGCGCAAGTGGGTGTCCGTGCCACCGGTTTGGCAAGGGGCGACGCCGGCGCAGAAGCAGGCGTACCTCGAGATATGGTGCCAGCGCCGGCTGGCAGAGTAGCGTCATCGCGACAAGTACTGTTAGGAATAATCTTGTACTCGATGCGTTTCGGTTGTATGCATGTGTGTGCTTAGATCGAGCCGGTGTGTGGTCTGGCTCACGATCGTATGGCGATCGAGGGTTGTTGCAGCAGGCGCTAGCGATCGCGTGATGGTGACCAGGTCATGAAGATCAGGACGGGTGTGCGTACGCGCGGTGCGCGGGATGACCGAGCAGCCCGTGATCGCTACGTCTTGGCCAGCTACAAAATCGGCCGCATCGTTGGTTTGTTAGCGGGCAGCACGGATGGATATGGATGTGCAGGTAGTGGTTAGTTGTGGATGCATGCAGATCGCTTGGAGTTGGTTAGCGAGCTGCTGTGCGTCTGGCTATTTAAGCCATGTAATCAAGTCCATTGTTGTACGGTGTGGTGCCGATCGAGTTTGAGCTAGAAAGAAAAAAGAACCGCCGTTCGTCAGTGTGGCGCCGTTCGTGCGGCGGGGCGTTTGTCGCCGGAAAATCTAGTGTCCTCCTCTTTCTTCCACCTCTGTATGTCCGAGTGCGTGTAAGAGAGAGGTTCGTCCGGTGTTCGTGTCGCCGGAAGCTACTCGGCGTTCATCGCTGGACCGGGTATGTCCCAACAATTGGCATCAGAGCCTTGTCGATCTACGGTGAGTCCGTGGCGAGTGTGGTGGCGCAGAGATCGTGGTGGCGCGGCGAGGAAGCTGCGGAGGCGCGGCACAGCGAGGCGGTGTGGAGGTGCTGCACGTCGGCGTTGGGACGTGGGCGGTGGCGGCGTTCGCCCACGGCTGCGCGATGGAGCTCTGGGCCGTGTGTTGACCCAAGGAGATGCGCGGTGCTGCGGCTTTCACCGGCATGTGTCGCCGGAGTCGGAAAAGATGGCTTGTGTAGCTACAACCGGAGACGAGGAAGATGGCGTATGTCGCCGGAACATCGGGCGTGTGTTGCCGGCGGAGAAGGAGAACGGCGTGTGTCGCCGCCGAGGAAGAGGATGGAGGCTGTGTCAAGCATGGTGGTGGCCGTAGCGGCCGCCATGGCGACGATGATTGGAGCTGCAACAACTTCAACGACGGCAAGTCAAGATTAGAGGGAGATTGTTAGGAATAATCTTGTACTCGATGCGTTTCGGTTGTATGCGTGTGTGTGCTTAGAGCATCTTCAACAGCCTCGCTAAACTAGCGCCGCGCCGCAAATTAGGCCGTTTTAGCGCGCGCGCAACGCGTCGGGTCGCTCCAGCAGACGCGCATAAACGGCGCGCGCGCTATAACGGGTTGGGCGCGCGGTCGAAAACACTTAGCCGCGCGGTGTATTTCGGGCGCCCGCTGCAGCGCGCGGCACACTCCAGCGCTCGCGCCCGCACTTCCTCTCCCACTTCCACCCCCCGTCCGGCCGCGCCGCCGCCGCCGCCCGCGCCCCCCGGCGACCGTTCAGGCTTCCCCGGCCTATCCCCGCGCGCCCGCGCTTCCGCCCCATCCCCTCCTAGTCCCGCCGGCGCTCGCGCGCCTCCGTCGTCCGAGGAACAGCGCCCGAGCGCTCGCTGCCGCACCGCGCCCGCAAGATGTTTGACAAAACGCCTACAAGGTATGTATTGCTCAAACTTCATGAATTTGATGCATGTTTTGAATTGTAGTTTTTATAGTATAGTATTGAACATTGTAGATGAGTTCGTCGTATGATTCTTCCGAAGAAGAATTTGATATGGAAGAGGAGGAGGATCTTGCAATGATCCTAGCTATGCATATAAAAAAACCGAAGCATGGTGGTTCGGTTATGGGTCGGCAGAAAATTTGGAGGGATAGGATCGATTCTCACAACAGATTGATCAGGCATTATTTTGCGGAGAATCCCATATACCCCGAGTCGTATTTTCGTCGCCGGTTTAGGATGAGCACCGAGTTGTTCAGGCGCATTGCAGAGAAACTAGCGAGCCATGGCCGTTTTTTTCAGCAAAGGAGGAATGCCGCCGGAGAGCTCGGGCATAGCACCTTTCAGAAGGTGACAGCCGCTTTGCGTATGTTGGCATACGGTATACCGGCTGATCTTGTTGATGATCACTTGGCTATGGGTGAGAGCCAAGCCATCATCTGTGTCAAGTGCTTTGCAGTGGGAATTGTGCAAGTGTTTGGCGAGGAGTATTTGAGATCTCCCAATGCTGAAGACGTCGCAAGGCTATTGGCGATGAACAAAGCTCGCGGTTTTCCTGGCATGCTTGGCTCAATAGATTGCATGCATTGGAGTTGAAAGAATTGTCCAAAGGCGTGGCATGGGCAATTCCACGGCCAAAAAAAGGGTTCCACTATAATCCTTGAAGCGGTGGCCGATCAGGAGACTTGGATTTGGCATGCATTCTTTGGAATGCCTGAATCTTTGAATGACATCAATGTTGTCAACCGTCACCACTGATGAATAAGATTGCAAACGGTGAGTTGCCACCGGTGCAGTTTGTAGCAAATGGCCGTACGTACAACTATGGCTATTATCTAGCGGATGGCATCTATCCAAAGTGGCAAACCTTCGTGAAGCCGTTGAAAAAGCCGGAAGATAAGAAAAATCTTGACTTCGACAATGCTCATGCGGCGGCTAGAAAAGATGTGGAGAGAGCATTTGGGATTTTGCAAGCCCAATTTGCTATTGTGAGAGGACCGGCTAGATTTTGGGATCAAAAAATGCTTTGGTACATCATGCACGCTTGTGTGATCATGCACAACATGATCATCAAGAATGAGCGTGACCAAGATTTAGACTACTCACAGTATGAGCTCTTGGAATATCCCGTGCGAGTGCGACGGAGGGCTGAAAGGGTAGCCCGTTTTATTGCCTCCTATCATGCCATTCGGCGTCCCGCAACGCACAATGAACTTCAGTGATTTGATTGAAGAGTGGTGGGCATGGCATGGACGACAAAGAGCATGATGATATCTGCATTCGACATTGTATTGTTCATGAACTATTTGTTGTATTTATTGCATTTGTTGTACTGAACGATAAACTATTTGTTTGAGTTGTAATGATAACGAAATTGAACTATTTATTGTTGATTTATTTTGTTTGTTTGATCATTTTTGCTCATAAATACATGTATATGTGGTTTGTGCGGCGCGCGCGTGCTGTATTTTTGCGCTCTGCTGGAGCGGCGCGCGCGCTGCATTATAGCACGGCTGCTGGAGCCAGCGCAGGCGGGCGCGCTAAACCAGCCAAAGCGCACGCGGCAAACAGGTTTTTTGCGCGCGGTGCTTAGCGCGGCTGTTGGAGATGCTCTTAGGTCGAGCCGGTGTGTGGTCTGGCTCACGATCGTATGGCGTTCGAGGGTTGTTGCAGCAGGCGCTAGCGATCGCGTGATGGTGACCAGATCATGAAGATCAGGACGGACGTGCGTACGCGCGGTGCGCGGGGTGACCGAGCAGCCCGTGATCGCTACGTCTTGGCCAGCTACAAAATCGGCCGCATCGTTGGTTTGTTAGCGGGCAGCACGGATGGATATGGATGTGCAGGTAGTGGTTAGTTGTGGATGCATGCAGATCGCTTGGAGTTGGTTAGCGAGCTGGTGTGCGTCTGCCTATTTAAGCCATGTAGTCCAGTCCATTGTTGTATGGTGTGGTGCCGACCGAGTTTGGGCTTGAAAGGAAAAAAGAACCGCCGTTCGTCGGCGTGGCGCCGTTCCTGCGGTGGGGCATTTGTCGCCGGAAAATCTAGTGTCCTCCTCTTTCTTCCACCTCCGTATGTTTGAGTGTGTGTAAGAGAGAGATTCGTCCGGTGTTCGTGTCGCCGGAGGCTACTCGGCGTTCATCGCCGGACCGGGTATGTCCCAACAAGTACGAGGAGATACTCGAGCGCGACCTCAAGGAGAAGCAGCGCGAGGCCGATTCAACTTTGACAATAAATGTACCAACGAGACCAACTGCGCCGGGAGCAAAAATTATACAAGTAAATTCATATTCAAAAGAAGTTTTCAAATATATATTTTTTCTCCCCCGTAGTCAGTCTCGTTGGTTAAAACTTTTTTTGTGAACACAGTACAGACGCAGGCGCTCATATACTCATCTCTATAAACACACACACGCACATCCTATCCTTATGAGCACCTCCGAAAGACCGAGTCGACATATCATTTTAAAATTTACGAAGTCACCGTAAGCACCTCGTCGTCGACGGGAACGTGTCCTCCCACTGAATGCGCATCGCCAGAAATCCTAAAATAAATCCAGAAATAAATGCGAGCATCAGGATTTGATCCCTAGACGCGCTATATTTTGAAACGGATGAAGTAGTCTACATGATAACTTTTATGAAACATTCTTAAATTTGTAACACGACTTCTGGAGACCATATCATGACACCATATGAATGTCTCATGATTTTTTGGCTTCTTTTGCATTTCTAAGAATTAAAATGATAATGACCTACATTGCGAGGCTGGATCTTGGCCTCCTGGTATATGAGACTCTTTCTTTTTTGTGGTATATGGGCTAAACATATTCAAAAGATTATGAATAATACTTTTCAACTCACTATTTCCATAATTTGTACCCGTGAGGTTTGTCTCACAGTAAGCATGTCATTTTCCCTATCAAAATATGTGTAGGACATAATCTTGGCAGTACCCTCATGGTCGGGACTACCCTTAGCATGACATGATCCGTGATGGTATCTACGCTATCGTGAAAACGCACGATACGACATGACCATCTACCGCATCACGCAAGATGTTGCTTATCATATCATCGTGTGGCAGTGCCAGAAACCTCCACCGACAATAGACCCTTGTAGGCCCGGGCAATAGTGTAGCTCTGGTTTGGGGAGGCACACTGATCCTTGAAGGGGTGATGCGCATGATGAAACGTTGATTTACGACTCCCAAGAAGTGTGAAGGGGAGGGCAGAGCCTTGGCTAATGGGGTGTCTTCTATTCTTTCTTCTTGCTTCTAGGTTGGACCCGGTCCTCATGCTACCACTATACGTTTGTTATTGCATAATTACAACTTCATCGAGTGGGTGAGGTTTGTCTTAGTAGAGTCCACCATGAAATTGTTCTTTTTTTTTACGAGGGCAATCTTTGTTTTTTTTTCTCGAATACGCATGAGTGTGCGTATCATATATTGAAGAAAGAAAGGGGTAAAAGAATCCCCATGTACAGTTTACAAAGCTCTCGTTGCACACACAAGTGCACTCCACCCGTCAAGAAAGGAAAGTACAATGATTACTCCCTATCTGCCCACGCACCTATCGCTACCACCCAGGGCTCGAGGTTTTTTTTTGACAGAAAGACTGTAAGGAAACCCCATACAGTATAATTGGTGCAACAAATTCAAATTGCAAGTACCATGCCTTAAACCTGGGTGGGTGGGAAGGCATCAGCCACTTTCCACCAGTGGCAGACCCACCATTGGGGCGAGGAGGGGCGGCCGCCCTGGGTCGACGGCAGCGCAGTATCGAACCCTACCTACGTATCTTTCCTCCGGCAGGCATCAGAACACAAAATGCCAGCGGTCGCGGCACTGTTTCTTTGTTTTTGTGACTGCACCGAAGTGTTGAGGAGAAAGAGATTTGTGCTCGTCCGCTGGTGGACTGGGCTACGTTTTATAGTTACTAGAAAGAAGTTCATTTTTCACCCTCAAATATGACCCGAGGGACAAATACCCCCCTGAACTCAAATTTGGTACAATTTCAACCCTCAAATCCTTAATACCGGGTAAATCTTCCCCTTAAGTGGTTTTGCTTTGATTTTAGACGGTTTTGAGCCAAGATCATGTGCGTGGCATGGATTTGGGTGCGCATACAGTGTAAAGCTCGCCTGTTCCTGATGCACGCTGTCTGCTGCCCGTAGCGCCTCCTCCTGTACGTGACGCCGTTCCTATAGTTCCTCTCGCTCTACGCACCCCTCGAGGGCGCCGGCGACTACGATGCTTCCTTCCTGGCCTGCGACCTGATCGTCGCACGGTGGGACGGGCTGCCGACGCTGATGATGCCGTCGCCGCCCTCGGCGCTCCGCCACCCATAGCTCCTCTCCTGCTGACTGCTGCTCCAGTCCATGGCCGCGGCGGGGCGGCTCGTCCTCGCGACAGGCGCGGCGCACAGCCGTGTGTGCGTCGCGGCCTGTGTGGGCGCTGGCTACGAGCTTGTAAGCGCGTGCTTCGGGGCGATAGTGGACCCTTGTTGGAAATATGCCCTAGAGGCAATAATAAAAGCATTATTATTATATTTCCTTGTTCATGATAATTGTCTTTATTCATGCTATAATTGTGTTATCCGGAAATCGTAATACATGTGTGAATAACAGACACCAACATGTCCCTAGTAAGCCTCTAGTTGACTAGCTCGTTGATCAACAGATAGTCATGGTTTCCTGACTATGGACATTGGATGTCATTGATAACGAGATCACATCATTAGGAGAATGATGTGATGGACAAGACCCAATCCTAAACATAGCATAAGATCGTATAGTTCGTTGGCTAGAGTTTTTCCAATGTCAAGTATCCTTTCCTTAGACCATGAGATCGTGTAACTCCCGGATACCGTAGGAGTGCTTTGGGTGTACCAAACGTCACAACGTAACTGGGTGACAATAAAGGTATACTACGGGTATCTCCGAAAGTGTCTGTTGGGTTGACACGGATCAAGACTGGAATTTGTCACTCCATATGACGGAGAGGTATCACTGGGCCCACTCGGTAATGCATCATCATTATGAGCTCAAAGTGACCAAGTGTCTGGTCACGGGATCATGCATTACGGTACGAGTAAAGTGACTTGCCGGTAACGAGATTGAACGAGGTATTGGGATACCGACGATCGAATCTCGGGCAAGTAACATACCGGTTGACAAAGGGAATTGTATACGGGGTTGCTTGAATCCTCGACATCGTGGTTCATCCGATGAGATCATCGTGGAGCATGTGGGAGCCAACATGGGTATCCAGATCCCGCTGATGGTTATTGACCGAAGAGTCGTCTCGGTCATGTCTGCTTGTCTCCCGAACCCGTAGGGTCTACACACTTAAGGTTCGGTGACGCTAGGGTTGTAAAGATATGTATATGCAGTAACCCGAATGTTCTTCGGAGTCCCGGATGAGATCCCGGACGTCACGAGGAGTTCCGTAATGGTCCGGAGGTAAAGAATTATATATAGAAAGTGCTGTTTCGGCTATCGGGACAAGTTTCGGGGTCATCGGTATTGTACCGGGACCACCGGAAGGGTCTCGGGGTCCACCGGGTGGGGACACCTGCCCCGGGGGCCACATGGGCTGTAGGGGGTGCGCCTTGGCCTACATGGGCCAAGGGCACCAGCCCCAAGAGGCCCATGCGCCTAGGGTTTCAAAGGGGAAGAGTCCCACAAGGGGAAGGCACCCCCTAGGTGCCTTGGGGGGAGGGAATCCTCCCTTGGCCGCCGCCCCCCTAGGAGATTGGATCTCCTAGGGCCGGCGCCCCCCCCCCCCTAGGCACCCATATATATAGTGGAGGAGATGGAGGACTTCATACTTTTGCCTTTGGTGCCTCCCTCTCCCTCTCCAACACCTCCTCTTCCTCCATAGAGCTTAGCGAAGCCCTGCCGGAGTACTGCAGCTCCACCACCACCACGCCGTCGTACTGCTGCTGGAGCCATCTTCCTCAACCTCTCCTCTCCCCTTGCTGGATCAAGAAGGAGGAGACGTTACGCTGACCGTACGTGTGTTGAACGCGGAGGTGCCGTCCGTTCGGCGCTAGGATCTCCGGTGATTTGGATCACGTCGTGTACGACTACCTCATCCCCGTTCTTTGAACGCTTCCGCTCGCGATCTACAAAGGTATGTAGATGCATCCAATCACTCGTTGCTAGATGAACTCATAGATGGATCTTGGTGAAACCGTAGGAAAATTTTTGTTTTCTGCTACGTTCCCCAACAGTGGCATCATGAGCCAGGTTTATGCGTAGTTCTTATTACGCGAGTAGAACACAATTTTTTGTGGGCGTAGATGTTGTCAACTTTCTTGCCGCTACTAGTCTTATCTTGCTTCAACGGTATTGTGGGATGAAGCGGCCCGGACCAACCTTACACGTATGCTTACGTGAGACCGGTTCCACCGACTAACATGCAGTAGTTGCATAAGGTGGCTGGCGGGTGTCTGTCTCTCCTACTTTAGTTGGAGCGGATTCGATGAAAAGGGTCCTTATGAAGGGTAAATAGAAGTTGACAAATCACGTTGTGGTTTTCACGTAGGTAAGAAAACGTTCTTGCTAGAACCCTAATTCAGCCACGTAAAACTTGCAACAACAATTAGAGGACGTCTAACTTGTTTTTGCAGCAAGTGCTTTGTGATATGATATGGCCAAAGTTGTGATGAATGATGAATGATATATATGTGATGTATGAGATGTTCATACTATTGTAATAGGAATCACGACTTGCATGTCGATGAGTATGACAACCGGCAGGAGCCATAGGAGTTGTCTTTATTTTTTGTATGACCTGCGTGTCATTGAGAAACGCCATGTAAATTACTTTACTTTATTGCTAAACGCGTTAGCCATAGTAGTAGAAGTAATAGTTGGCGAGCAACTTCATGGAGACACGATGATGGAGATCATGATGATGGAGATCATGGTGTCATGCCGGTGAAAAGATGATCATGGAGCCCCAAGATGGAGATCAAAGGAGCTATGTGATATTGGCCATATCATGTCACTATTATTATTTGATTGCATGTGATGTTAATCATGTTTTGTACATCTTGTTTACTTAGAACGACGGTAGTAAATAAGATGATCCCTCATAATAATTTCAAGAAAGTGTTTCCCTAACTGTGCACCGTTGCGACAGTTCGTTGTTTCAAAGCACCACGTGATGATCGGGTGTTTGATTCAGGCGTTCACATACAACGGGTGTAAGACAGATTTACACATGCAAACACTTAGGTTGACTTGACGAGCCTAGCATGTACAGACATGGCCTCGGAACACAGAAGACCGAAAGGTCGAGCATGAGTCGTATAGAAGATACGATCAACATGAAGATGTTCACCGAGGTTGACTAGTCCGTCTCACGTGATGATCGGACACGGCCTATTTGACTCGGATCGTGTTATACTTAGATGACTAGAAGAGGGATGTCTATCTAAGTGGGAGTTCATTGAATAATTTGATTAGATGAACTTAATTATCATGAACTTAGTCTAAAATCTTTACAATATGTCTTGTAGATCAAATGGCCAACGTAGTCCTCAACTTCAACGCGTTCCTAGAGAAAACCAAGCTGAAAGACGATGGCAGCAACTATACGGACTGGGTCCGGAACCTGAGGATCATCCTCATAGCTGCCAAGAAAGATTATGTCCTACAAGCACCGCTAGGTGACCCGCCTGTCCCACAGAACCAAGACGTTATGAACGCTTGGCAGACACGTGCTGATGACTACTCCCTCGTTCAGTGCGGCATGCTTTACAGTTTAGAGCCGGGGCTCCAAAAGCGTTTTGAGAGACATGGAGCATATGAGATGTTCGAAGAGCTGAAAATGGTTTTCCAAGCTCATGCCCGGATCGAGAGATATGAAGTCTCCGACAAATTCTTCAGCTGTAAGATGGAGGAAAATAGTTCTGTCAGTGAGCACATACTCACTATGTTTGGGTTACATAATCGCTTGACTCAGCTGGGAGTTAATCTCCCGGATGATGCGGTCATTGACAGAATCCTCCAGTCTCTTCCACCAAGCTACAAGAGCTTTTTGATGAACTTCAATATGCAGGGGATGGAAAAGACCATTCCTGAGGTATTTGCAATGCTGAAATCAGCAGAGGTAGAAGTCAAGAAGGAACATCAAGTGTTGATGGTCAATAAAACCACTAAGTTCAAGAAGGGCAAGGGTAAAAAGAACTTCAAGAAGGACGGCAAGGGAGTTGCCGCGCCCGGTAAGCAAGCTGCTGGGAAGAAGCCAAAGAATGGACCCAAGCCCGAGACTGAGTGCTTTTATTGCAAGGGAAGTGGTCACTGGAAGCGGAACTGCCCCAAATACTTAGCAGACAAGAAGGCCGGCAAAACAAAAGGTATATGTGATATACATGTAATTGATGTGTACCTTACCAGTGTCCGTAGTAGCTCCTGGGTATTTGATACCGGTGCAGTTGCTCATATTTGTAACTCAAACCAGGAGCTGCGGAATAAGCGGAAACTGGCAAAGAACGAGGTGACGTTGCGCGTCGGGAATGGTTCCAAGGTCAATGTGATCGCCGTCGGCATGCTACCTCTACATTTACCTTCGGGATTAGTTTTAAACCTTAATAATGGTTATTTAGTGCCAGCTTTAAGCATGAACATTGTATCGGGATCTCGTTTAATTCGAGATGGCTACTCATTTAAATCCGAGAATAATGGTTGTTCTATTTATATGAGAGATATGTTTTATGGTCATGCTCCGATGGTGAATGGTTTATTCTTTATCGAGCGTAATACTACACATGTTCATAGTGTGAAAACCAAAAGATGTAAGGTTGATAATGATAGTCCCACATACTTGTGGCACTGCCGCCTTGGTCACATAGGTGTCAAACGCATGAAGAAGCTCCATGCAGATGGACTTTTAGAGTCTCTTGATTATGAATCATTTGACACGTGCGAACCATGCCTCATGGGTAAAATGACCAAGACTCCGTTCTCAGGAACAATGGAGCGAGCAACCAACTTATTGGAAATCATACATACGGATGTGTGCGGTCCAATGAGTGTTGAGGCTCGCGGTGGCTATTGTTATGTTCTCACCCTCACTGATGACTTGAGTAGATATGGGCATGTCTACTTAATGAAACACAAGTCTGAGACCTTTGAAAAGTTCAAAGAATTTCAGAGTGAGGTTGAGAATCAACGTGACAGGAAAATCAAGTTTTTGCGATCAGATCGTGGAGGAGAATACTTGAGTCACGAATTTGGCACACACTTAAGGAAATGTGGAATAGTTTCACAACTCACGCCGCCTGGAACACCTCAGCGTAATGGTGTGTCCGAACGTCGTAATCGCACTCTATTAGATATGGTGCGATCTATGATGTCTCTTACTGATTTACCGCTATCTTTTTGGGGCTATGCTTTAGAGACTGCCGCATTCACTTTAAATAGGGCTCCGTCGAAATCCGTTGAGACGACACCGTTTGAATTATGGTTTGGGAAGAAACCTAAGCTGTCATTTCTAAAAGTTTGGGGATGCGATGCTTATGTCAAGAAACTTCAACCTGAAAAGCTCGAACCCAAGTCAGAAAAATGCGTCTTCATACGATACCCTAAAGAAACTATTGGGTATACCTTCTACCTCAGATCCGAAGGCAAGATCTTTGTTGCCAAGAATGGATTCTTTCTGGAGAAAGAGTTTCTCTCGAAAGAAGTAAGTGGGAGGAAAGTAGAACTTGATGAAGTGTTACCTCTTGAACCGGAAAATGGCGCAACTCAAGAAAATGTTCCTGAGGTGCCTGCACCGACTAGAGAGGAAGTTAATGATGATGATCATGAAACTTCAGATCAAGTTGCTACTGAACTTCGTAGGTCCACGAGGACACGTTGTCACCAGAATGGTACGGCAACCCTGTCTTGGAAATCATGTTGTTAGACAACGGTGAACCTTCGAACTATGAAGAAGCGATGGCGGGCCCGGATTCCGACAAATGGCTAGAAGCCATGAAATCCGAGATAGGATCCATGTATGAAAACGAAGTATGGACTTTGACTGACTTGCCTGTTGAGCGGCGAGCCATAAAAAATAAATGGATCTTTAAGAAGAAGACAGACGCGGATGGTAATGTGACCATCTATAAAGCTCGGCTTGTCGCTAAGGGTTATCGACAAGTTCAAGGGGTTGACTACGATGAGACTTTCTCACCAGTAGCGAAGCTGAAGTCCGTCCGAATTATGTTAGCAGTTGCCGCATACTATGATTATGAGATATGGCAAATGGACATCAAAACGGCATTCCTTAATGGTTTCCTTAAGGAAGAATTGTATATGATGCAGCCGGAAGGTTTTATCGATCCGAAAAATGCTAACAAGGTGTGCAAGCTCCAACGCTCGATTCATGGGCTGGTGCAAGCATCTCGGAGTTGGAACATTCGCTTTGATGAGATGATCAAAGCGTTTGGGTTTACGCAGACTTGTGGAGAAGCCTGCGTTTACAAGAAAGTGAGTGGGAGCTCTGTAGCATTTCTCATATTATATGTAGATGACATACTTTTGATGGGAGATGATATAGAACTCTTGTACAACATCAAGGCCTACTTGAATAAGAGTTTTTCAATGAAGGACCTTGGAGAAGCTGCTTATATATTAGGCATCAAGATCCATAGAGATAGATCAAGACGCCTCATAGGTCTTTCACAAAGCACATACCTTGAGAAGATATTGAAGAAGTTCAATATGGATCAGGCTAAGAAGGGGTTCTTACCTGTGTTACAAGGTATGAAATTGAGCTCAGCTCAATGTCCGACCACGGCAGAAGAGATAGAAGAGATGAGTGTCATCCCCTATGCCTCAGCCATAGGTTCTATTATGTATGCCATGCTGTGTACCAGACCTGATGTAAACCTTGCCGTAAGTTTGGTAGGAAGGTACCAAAGTAATCCCGGCAAGGAACACTGGACAGCGGTCAAGAATATCCTGAAGTACCTGAAAAGGACTAAGGAAATGTTTCTCGTTTATGGAGGTGACGAAGAGCTCGTCGTAAAGGGTTACGTCGACGCTAGCTTCGACACAGATCTGGATGACTCTAAGTCACAAACCGGATACGTGTATATTTTGAATGGTGGGGCAGTGAGCTAGTGCAGTTGCAAGCAGAGCGTCGTGGCGGGATCTACATGTGAAGCGGAGTACATGGCAGCCTCGGAGGCAACACATGAAGCAATTTGGGTGAAGGAGTTCATCACCGACCTAGGAGTCATACCCAATGCGTCGGGGCTAATCAAACTCTTTTGTGACAACATTGGAGCCATTGCACTTGCCAAGGAGCCCAGGTTTCACAAGAAGACAAGGCACATCAAGCGTCGCTTCAACTCCATTCGTGAAAATGTTCAAGATGGAGACATAGAGATTTGTAAAGTACATACGGACCTGAATGTAGCAGATCCGTTGACTAAACCTCTCCCTAGGGCAAAACATGATCAACACCAGAATTCCATGGGTGTTCGATTCATCACGATGTAACTAGATTATTGACTCTAGTGCAAGTGGGAGACTGTTGGAAATATGCCCTAGAGGCAATAATAAAAGCATTATTATTATATTTCCTTGTTCATGATAATTGTCTTTATTCATGCTATAATTGTGTTATCCGGAAATCGTAATACATGTGTGAATAACAGACACCAACATGTCTCTAGTAAGCCTCTAGTTGACTAGCTCGTTGATCAACAGATAGTCATGGTTTCCTGACTATGGACATTGGATGTCATTGATAACGAGATCACATCATTAGGAGAATGATGACATCATTAGGAGAATGATGTGATGGACGAGACCCAATCCTAAACATAGCACAAGATCGTATAGTTCGTTTGCTAGAGTTTTTCCAATGTCAAGTATCTTTTCCTTAGACCATGAGATCGTGTAACTCCCGGATACCGTAGGAGTACTTTGGGTGTACCAAACGTCACAACGTAACTGGGTGACAATAGAGGTATACTACGGGTATCTCCGAAAGTGTCTGTTGGGTTGACACGGATCAAGACTGGGATTTGTCACTCCGTATGACGGAGAGGTATCACTGGGCCCACTCGGTAATGCATCATCATTATGAGCTCAAAGTGACCAAGTGTCTAGTCACGGGATCATGCATTACGGTACGAGTAAAGTGACTTGCCGGTAACGAGATTGAATGAGGTATTGGGATACCGACGATCGAATCTCGGGCAAGTAACATACCGACTGGCAAAGGGAATTGTATACGGGGTTGCTTGAATCCTCGACATCGTGGTTCATCCGATGAGATCATCATGGAGCATGTGGGAGCCAACATGGGTATCCAGATCCCGCTGTTGGTTATTGGCCGGAGAACCGTCTCGGTCATGTCTACGTGTCTCCCGAACCCGTAGGGTCTACACACTTAAGGTTCGATGATGCTAGGGTTGTAGGGATATGTATATGCAGTAACCCGAATGTTGTTCGGAGTCCCGGATAAGATCCCGGACGTCACGAGGAGTTCCGGAATGGTCCGGAGGTAAAGAATTATATATAGGAAGTGCTGTTTCGGCCATCGGGACAAGTTTCGGGGTCACCGGTATTGTACCGGGACCACCGGAAGGGTCCCGGGGGTCCACCGGGTGGGGCCACCTGCCCCGGGGGGCACATGGGCTGTAGGGGGTGCGCCTTGGCCTACATGGGCCAAGGGCACCAGCCCCAAGAGGCCCATGCGCCTAGGGTTCAAGAAGGGAAGAGTCCCACAAGGGGAAGGCACCCCCTAGGTGCCTTGGGGGGGAGGGAATCCTCCCTTGGCCGCCGCCCCCCTAGGAGATTGGATCTCCTAGGGCCGGCGCCCCCCCCTAGGCCATATATAGTGGGAGATGGAGGACTTCATACTTTGCCTTTGGTGCCTCCCTCTCCCTCTCCAACACCTCCTCTTCCTCCATAGAGCTTAGCGAAGCCCTGCCGGAGTATTGCAGCTCCACCACCATCACGCCGTCGTGCTGCTGCTGGAGCCATCTTCCTCAACCTCTCCTCTCCCCTTGCTGGATCAAGAAGGAGGAGACGTTACGCTGACCGTACGTGTGTTGAACGCGGAGGTGCCGTCCGTTCGGCGCTAGGATCTCCGGTGATTTGGATCACGTCGTGTACGACTACCTCATCCCCGTTCTTTGAACGCTTCCGCTCGCGATCTACAAAGGTATGTAGATGCATCCAATCACTCGTTGCTAGATGAACTCATAGATGGATCTTGGTGAAACCGTAGGAAAATTTTTGTTTTCTGCAACGTTCCCGCAACGTTCCCTAACAACCCTGTCACAGGTCGTCGATGCGGGACGGGCGGTTCAACTGGGACGTCGTGGAGGTCCTCTGCTTATGCGGGAAGGTCTGCCTGGTGCCCTGGTCAAGCTATGCGATAGCAGGAGGGTGCCGTGTTTGACCTCATGGCCAGCCAACGGGAGGACATGCTGCTCGGCATGCTCGTTGGCTGGAAGGGCCCTGTCGCGGCATCCCCAAACAGTGGAGACACGTTTTTTTGCCGTGGATGAGGAGTGAGGTGCACTCAGCACTTACGACCGGGGATTTGGAGGAAGAGGCAAACCATGAACGAGGAAGAAAGCTAACGTTGAGGATTTTGGATGGCAGCAACCTCTATGGCGGCGCCCTCGTCACCATCGTCTAGTTAGACATCAATTGCAAATTGAAGAAAAAAGAATGGAGCGAGGATGAACAAGAAAACTAGTCCGCTGCCACATCAAAAGAGTCAAAACCGTCTAAAATCTGATAAGTCATCAGCAAAACCATTTAAGAGGAAGATTTACCCGGTATTAAGGATTTGAGGGTTGAAATTGTACCAAATTTAAGTTCAGGGGGTATTTGTCCCTCAGGTCACATTTGAGGGTGAAAAATAAACTTCTTTCTAGTTACTACAGCCCGGCCCAAGTGCCCAATCGATCTATACTGCAATCGATGAACGGTAGAGAAGGAAATCTTTTTTATTCTTTTTTACACCCAATCGATAGAGAAATCGCTTCCAGCCGTTCCCCTCGACCTAGCCAGACCCAGCCGTTCCCCAAATCTCGTCTGGAAATTAAAATGGAATCATATTGTGACATAAGTGAGCATTTTAAGCACCAAGAGTCTTTAAAATCTTTTTTATTCTTTTTTTGTTGAATGCTACTTCCTCCATTCCCAAATATAATTTTTTTTAGAAATTTCAATACGAAATACATACGGATATATAGACGGGTTTTCAAATATGGATTCACTCATTTTGCTTCGTATGTAGTCCGCATAGGGATCTACAAAAAGACTTATATTTACGAACGGAAGGAGTATGAGTTTTGGTTGAATAGTGTTGCATTTGTGCCGAAAAAAATTAGACGTTAAATGTTCGCCTCAGCTAACTTCAATTCCTAGGTCCGACACTGCTTCCCACCACTAGGCTATGCCTTAGTCTGCTCTTATTCCGTTTACTAGTAGTATGCCCGTGCGTTGCCACGGGCTTCTGAAATATTTTGCTGAAGGTATATAAAATAATCCATGTAAAATATCACAGGAAGAGACAATATAGCATGGACACAATTGCATAATAATTGAAGTCTATTTCACTTGTAATGTAAACTGATAACAAAAAAGTAAATTGACGATGTATACACATAAATCGATGATCCAACTAAAAATATATTATAAATTATTAAAATCTACTTGATGGCCTTTAATTTTGTTCTGATTATGTGTGTGCACATGTATTGTTGTATAAAATTCGATGAATTTTTTGTCCTTTGCAACGATGTCGCCTTGATATTCTTGTTAATGGATTCCTTTGTCCATCTTAACCCCTCTCATACTCTACAAAATAATAATATAAATACACCATTTGTATTATCCTGTGCAAGAAATATATATAGAAAAATAATTATTTGTATGCATCTCTTTTCATTTTGTAAAATCAACGAGTTTTCAGTCCAGTATATTATAAAGCTTTGTCAATCAACATTTTCAAAGCATCATCCAAAGATCTAAAGTGAACATATAAACACGTATACTTAATTGGTCAGTTGCTAAATGCGAGCAGGTGAACGTTTTTAGTCAGAGTGAGTGGCATCATGCTTTTTAGTAGAGTGAGTCCCATCCCAATTTAATAAATTGTAGGCTCACCTGTAAATCACTTGTTGGTAGTTGCTCTATAGAAATGACTTGTTATGGTATGTGATATTTTTCACTATATAAAAAAGCATATGACATTTCCCTCATAAAGGCGAAAAATGCAAACATCCACTCATTTTCTTCTTATCTTAAAAAAAACAATTCACTCTCTTGTAATATGATACTCTTTTGATCCACTTTTGTGTATCTCCTTGAAACAAGTTTACAC
Organism: Triticum urartu; assembly: GCF_003073215.2. NCBI lineage: Eukaryota > Viridiplantae > Streptophyta > Magnoliopsida > Poales > Poaceae > Triticum > Triticum urartu. The sequence goes on along the minus strand of NC_053024.1, from coordinate 700,615,191 downwards.
CATCATCCATAATGAAGGCCCTAGCAAAAGGTGTAGACAGCCTAGAAATCCAAGTGTCACTTTTATTTGTAAACCCAAGCTTCTTGCTCTTGCACAAATAGTTATCCAAACAAAGGATCATGGCCTACCTAGATACATTAACTGAGGCTCGTTCCCTTTGCTTAAGGCATTGTCTTACAAATGACATAAGAGTAGGTCAATTTTTATAACTTCGAAGAAACATGGATAGACATGTTAACTAATAGACTGAAATTTTTCGCTTGTGATTGAACTTAAGTAATTCACAAAAGAGGATTAAACTATAAAAACGGGAAGGGGCAAGGCCGCAGCCAGGCAGCGGATCCTCCCCAAGCGCCAAGCAGTTGCCGGGCAGGCCTGCCGCGCCTTTCCAAGACAACGACGACGGCACGGACGACGATGGAGGTGCGGCCGGGGCGGCCACTCTCAGGGACAGAGCTAGAAAAACAAGTCGTTTGGGGTCGTTAATATGTTTGCACCTTCAGTATAATATGTGACGGTGTCATTAAGTGAGTACAATAACTATCCCTAATGTATTTCTGCAGGTAGTCGGTGTGAACTGACACCAGTGCTTAAACATAAATCCAGCCCTGGCCACACCTACGAGGCCACCGGCCGCCGTCCGCTACAAGTTAGTCTAAGGTTTTATATTTTCAGTTTTTAGTAGAACGGACGAAATATCATTAAATTTATGTAAATTATTATATCTAAACTTAATGAATTCCAGCTTGTTTGCATGAAATTTATCCATTTTGTTCAAATGCATTTTGAAATGTATGCAGACATGGTTAGATGGCCAGCTCCCGTATCACTGTCCTCATGGTTGATATTTAATACTCCCTCTGTTTCCAAATATAATTCTCAACAAAGGACTACATACCGAGCAAAATGAGTGAATCTATACTTTAAAAAGATTTATATTTAGAAACGGAGGGAGTACACGGCTAAATCGCCGGTTACAGCATGGGCTAGCTACAACCTCAAAGTAGTCTGAGAACCATTCAACATGATCACCATTGTCTAATCCTGCACCCAAAGCTGCCAGCACATTAGATGGCTGGTTACATCCCCTTGGAGCATGAATCACTCTAGCCTCAATCAATGAATAAAGTACGCTTATAGTAGTGCGTACTTGATATCACATAAAAAAATACCCAGCAGCAAAGCTCACAGCCTGCTTGAGGATCAGACAGTCTGTTTCAAAATTTGCTCGGCCCACACTCAAATAGTGAGCAACTTATCCTTCTCCGCAACCTCAGAATTTTTCTCATGACGTCATGTGCTGAATTACACTCTGATCCGGATTTCCTCCAGCAGCAAGGCATACCATTGCTCCTTCACTTCTTTGCAGTTTAGAAAGAGATGGGCCCCATCTTCGAACAATCTGCAACAGACAGCACATCAAACGATTTGCCAACATAATTTCAAATTAGAACATAGCGAATTATTCAAGCTACAAAAATAGTGCATATGATTCCCTAGCAAATTCGTTTACTACTCTATATTACAAAATGAAGAATTCCTAGATGACAAATGGTTTAACAGAAAAAGATAAGCACTTGAACAACATGCACTCATTACGTAGTTGTCACGCATCAATACACTATCAAATGAGTAGGACTGTGAATTACCCAACATACCGGGGAAGCTACAATTCAGGAACTAAACCGACCAGTCGGACATGAGCAGGGAGCAATCTAAACAACTTACTAGAGAAATCTAAACGACTCACCAGGGTCCCCTGAATCATTTATATGCAAATAACATATCACAATATAATGACCGTCATGACCGTCGCCACCTGAGGCATCCCCTTCCTTCACCGTGTGGGTTTTCGCCCGCGCGTCTACCCTCCCCTCCCCCTTCCCCTCCACAACCGCCACCTCGCCGCTGCATGACGGCCACTGATCATCGTCAGCTTCATGGGCGGTAGCAGCAGCGACCTTCCTCCCATTCCAGAATCACGACGAATCCAAGGGAGTGTTTGTCTCTGTTGTCCACTCCTGCAGCTGTGCTTTGCGACCACCGTCATCGTCTCAGTCTCGGGCATCCCCTTCCTCTGCCATGTGGGTCCACAGCGTGGTCATCGTCGGCTTTGGAAAGCATCATAGAAGAATTAAATTCAGAGAAGGAGTTGAGTTCATACTGTTCTGGTAAGTTCACAGCCCATCTCCATAGTACTCAGATATAAAGGAATCATTTCAGTTGGAAGCAAAAACCCAATAACTTCAGAATCGTCAACCTGTATAAATAGAAATGGAAGCAAAGTAAATATTCCTATGATCCGCCAGGATACCCTCTAAAAGAACATCATTTTCAGCTAGGTCGAAGAGTACCTTAGAGGCTCATATCAAACTTCTCCGCCACCTAAAGAGTTTTGTCGATCCCATGGTGACCATTAGGAAGAATCTTGACTCGAGTATTGAGAAAGTAAAACTAACTACTAACCAAAAAAGGGTCTCATAATTTGCACTCATTTTAGTTTCCGTTGGCAATCTAAATTCTATGGGCTTGGTAAAATTGTTCCTTTTCTGTCCCTCGACGCCATAGCTATTGCACCTGCCCAGTTTGCAAGATGTTTCGGAGAATCACCTCTGTCTGTCCATGTAGTCCTTTTGTGACTATGGCGGCAGAAAATGCTGCAGAAATTGGTCCTCTTACCCAATCCTTCCTAAGGGGCTTTCTCCCTGCTGGTCATTGGCCAATCATTCTCTTTCCTTGTAGCTGGTAGCCTGGCACTGATAGTTATGCTAACCTGTTTCCTGGTATATTACTGAAACATTGTCACCACTACCAGCATTTGTTGGATGCTCTTGAGTTTTACGATCTACACATAGTATGTATTTTCAACAGCTTGACAACTACTCCATTTTCAGCAAGCCGGTCTTCCAAACTAATCCCATCTCTCACCTCGGCAAAAAGTTTCATGTCCACCAAATTTGCCTTCAACAAATAAACCAGACAATCGTACGCATCAAAATTTGTGTCCCCAAGCCGAACAAGCTCTATGCACATTCTGAAGTGCATGTAGGAGAACAGATTATATGCAATTGGTTCCTATGTTGTGAGCATCGCTTCACACGCATGAAGTCCAGCACTTGCCATTATTTATCACTGAAGTAAGTTCACTCTCTCACACAACCTGATATATTCTGCTGCATACAAATAAACAGCGAGCAAAGCGCACAAGATCATACCTCCAGGACATGACTTGTGTTTCTCAATCTCTTCAACTTCGGTATGCTCCACAGTCCACACTCATACAAGATCTAATTTTCATCAAACATAGCGCTTGTGTATGTCTTGATCGCATGCCATTCAGTGGCCAGGTTAGCTCTCATTAGCGGACTCCCCTATAACAATTAGATGTAAATCACATAGTAAAACTCAATAGTTCTACTAATAAAAATGAATGTGCTCACAGCAGAAACTATGTATTTCTTTCATAAAAAATCAACGTACATTTCTTGTCATCTCCTCGACGTAGTTCTCCTCAGACTCACTGTCAAATTGCAGCCTCATGTACTTCTTAACCCCTGTGCTCTGATCTAAGCAATTTATTAGAGCAGGGTACTAACGCCGGCAAGATCGTGTGTTCTACACAACTGCTTTACCCTGCATGTTGTCAACATGAGAAAAAAATGCTTCTTAGAACTCAACTCACACACATCCACACACTGTCCAAAAACTGAAATATGTCGCAGTGAAATAAAACTCACCACATATGGACACACTATTTCCTAATTACATTTTGTCCTCTCAACATTTGACCTGCATTTCCGATATCTGATCCCAAAACCTTTCTCCCAAGTGATTAGATTGTAAAAACCACATGCCTCTCTCATAAAGAGTCAGAACTTGTCCCCAGCACTGGTACAATCATATTATGTATTGGATCGTTAGCGAATGCCCTTATCGCTTTCTCAAGAGATGTCGCCCGAGAAGGGCATGGTGCGCCAATGCAATCCTTACTCTGCACCCATGTTTCCTATTGCTCAGCTGAAATCAACCTAAAAGATCATGTCCATTAAATTAAATCGACATACATGCATTTCTGAACTTTATATAATTCATCGGTGTCACATAGCTAAATTACAGTTATTCCACGTTAGAAATAGCTGCCTCAACTAAATATCCATCAAAAAACTTCCCAAAAGCGAGACTGTGGTGTCCTGGTGATCTGCGACGGCGGCAGGGCCGGTCCTGAGATTTCGGGGGCCCGGGGCGAAACGAAAACATGGCCCCTTAATGTATACGTACAAAAATAGTCAATATATGTAAGTATATTGATATGCTCGGGCAAAGTTACAAAGCCACACAACATACAAGATCAACTAATATAATTTTACTAATTATTATGGCATACTCACAAACCAATAATTTTCTAGTACAGTCTATCCTTAGGTAATGTACAATCATTTGATTATCAATGGTCATATTGTAACAATGAACTAAAAGTGTGTCTGGAAAATTATGACAACAAATCTGGGAGACATTGCTAAAGGAAAACCTATGATTGAAGTGCTCAGACAAGAAAAGTGAGGCAAGTGATGCAGAAAAATCATTATGAATATTTGGACCTACGTTCTCCAAGACATGTATACAAGTGAGCAACCATGAGTAAGTTAGTACTGCCAGTACAACACTCACTTGCGCTAGTTAATACCAACTTAACAGTAAACGGCAAACAATAGACACCGGATATATTAATCAGCTAGATATTTGAAGAGAAAATGCAGTCTTACCTTCCGTCAGGGGGGTAGCCACCAAGAGCATGGACTTCAACCACGCAGCAGCAGCAGCAGCAGCGACTACAGGCAGAAGCTTTGCCATGAGAGGCAACCTGTCTCCGCGGATGACAACAAGACCATCGCAAGTTCATAATCCTGATGCCCGCGGCGGATGGAAAGGCGAAAGAACTCAAAGAAGTACGAGGAAGAGCGGACCGGCGGCGGCATCGTGGATAGTCAGATCGGAAGGATGAACCGAGGATGGAATAGGCCCTGATTAATCGCGGCCTAATTTTCAGCGTGGCGCAGTACAGAGGACGACGTCCTGGGGGTCCCCCTCGGCCTCGGGGGCCCGGGGGGGGGGGTGGGTCCTGGTGATCCGAGGCGACGTCTCTTAGGATCAGCAGCGGCGGCAGATGGGAGCGGAGGGGGACCAGATGGCGGCGGAGGAGGAAGACGGCGCCCTACCCTGCCCTTCCCCGGGGTTCTGCGACGGCGGCGGCCCACAAGTGGGGGGGCTCAGATCTTGGCGGAGGCAGCAGATGGCGGCGGAGGAGGAATACATCGAGCACACGGGGTGATTTTTTGTGGGACGCCCAAAAACCAGTGCGGGAGTGGTGGTGGGAGGTGACGAAAAAACCGACGAAAAAAAACCAACGAAAATAAACCGGACGAAAGTGGTGGGACGAAAATAAACCCTCAACACAGACTACCAACTAAGACATTAGAAATAGAGATTATTTTAAGAATCATGCTAATTCCTTTTCCCTATATAATACTCGGAAGATTCTGGCCAACCTTGCCTCATGGCCCAGACTACCCTTAGTGTGACATGATCCATGACGGTAGTTGCGCCTTCGTGAAAACCCAGAATACAACAAGATATCACTTATCATATAATCGTGTGGTAATGATGGAAACCTCCACTAATAATAGACCCTCGTAGGCCCGGGCGATAGTGTAGCATTGGTTTGGGGACACTGATCCTTGAAGTGTTGATGCGCATTCTGAAATGTTGATTTTTGACTCCCAAGAAGTGTGAAGGGCAGAGCGAAGCCCTGGCTAGATGGGTGTCCCCTCTTCTTTCTTCTTGTTTCTAGGTTAATTAGACCCAGTCCTGGTGGTGCTACTATACGTGTGTTATTGCATAATTGCAACCTCACCAAGTGAGCGAGGTTTGTCGTAGTAGAGTCCACTGTGGAAATGTTTCTTTTTCCTTATTTTCTTCGAGGGCATTCGTTGTTCTTCTTATTTCCTTCATTCTTCTGTATTAAACATGACTAGTGCTAGGCGCCGGCGCGTTGGCCCAAATTTAGGCCAGTCGGTCGCTAGCCGCACGATCCACGCGTGCGTAACCGCACGATCTCCTGTTCCTTCTTCATCCTCCTCTCGCACATCTCTCGGGAGAAAAAAAAGGAGCGCTCAAGACAGCACGCCGCAACCCACCCCCGGTCATAGCTCGCCGGCCTTCCACGTTAGCACCGGCCACCGCCCTCGTCGTCCGTGGTCACCCCTCGTCATCGCCGGCCGCCGCCCTCGCACAACTTCCTCCCACCGTTCAAAAGAAATCCCTCCATGGAGCTTCTAGCACGAATCCTTGCCAGTTCCAGCACAAAAAACCTCATTTGCAACCTCATAGTTACCGTGGGGTCGCCGTCCTCATCCCCGGGTAGCCGCTCATCATCGCAACAGCGAAAACGCAGCTCTGTCGTCGCCGCTCGCCATGATTAGCTAGTCATCCTCAGTTTGAATCTTTTTTAGAAGCGGGTTGTAGCTTTTCTCGACGCCGCTTGCAGCTTTTTGCGGCTGCACGGTGGCCGACCTCCATCTATCCCATATCCAGTTGAACCTTTTTCGAAGCTGGTTGTAGCTTTCTTAGTTGCCGGTCATAGCATTTTTCAGTAGGGGCTGCGGCTCTGACGCATGTCCGTTGAAGCCCCTTTTCTATCCTAAATCCTACTTTTTCAGGTGTTGGACGTAGCATTTTCATCCGTCGGTTGCAGCTTTTTGCGTCATGGCCGCCGCCAGCTTCCCTGTTTGGTGATGAAGCTTTTTAAGATACTGGATTTAGCCTTTCAGGACGCCGGTTGTAGCATTTGAAACTGCCATTTGTAGCTCCCCCGCACGTCAGTCATAGCCAATCCGCTCTCTGGTTGCAGCAACAAAAATCCCTGATGTAGCATTTTGTCATGCTGGTTGCACCTCCACTGAACGCCGGTCAGAATACTCACTTTTCTGGATCCAGAAAAAAATGTGCCGGCCATAGCAAAAGGAGTTGCTAGTTGCGGCTCTACCTCGAGCTGGTCGCAGCTTTATTTATGATAGCCGGTTGCAGCAAAAACAGTGTTGCGTGTCGCCAGCCATGCCCGTTGTAGCTTCGGTCATCATGGCGATGCAGCTTAGAGAGTGAACCAAGGGGGGAGGAGGCCCTGGCTCGGGGGGTTGGCTTCGTGGTGCTCGGGTCACCATGGACGCAACTCGCCGGTCATGCTTGTTGCTGTGGTGGACGCGCGGTAGGGGATGGAGCCGTTGCTCACGGCCGTGGTCGTGGCCTTTGAGAACCTGGCGCGTGGGATGGAGGCCGACAGCGGCAAGTTCCGCCTCGCTGCCTTCGACGACACCTGTGCGAGATGGGATGGGGGGGAGATAAGGTATGTGGGTCCCACACCGCCACACGTGTGACGACTTGAGTAGCTGTAGCGTGCGTGCGAGGACGCGTCCGGCGCAAAGTTCTGCCAGCGCGCCGCACACAAACATTTCCTATTAAGCATCGTGAAAATTTCTTTTTCTATATAATATTTTTACACATAGTGCCTAAAACATATTATTTTTTTATAAAGAAACACATGATTCATGTACTCGGAGCTATTAGTTGACAAAGAAACACATAATCCATGTACTTGAAGCCTATACATTGACAAAGAAACACATAATCCATGTACTTGAAGTCTATTGGTTGAGACATCCATCCACGGATTGATGACATGGCCTATTGCTAGTGGAAATAAATCACGTAATCACGTCCACCGTCCACACCAAACCAGGTTAAGAAATACGGATTGCGTTGGCCGCACGCTGCCGCTGCAAGTTCCTCTTTTCCTCCCAGCAAAAAAAAAAAGTTCCTCTTTTCCTTGGCTCTCCGCACGTCGCTACTGGTCGGCCATCTACACTGCTCTTTTTTTCTCCGTCTGAATTTCCGGTAACACGCTGCCGCTGCAATATTAGGATGCCTCCTATATGGTCTGGTTGTTACACAAGTCTGAATTCCTAAAGATCCAGGAGGATTTCAATGTTGCTAAAGAAAGAGACAAGGATCAGTCATCTGAAACTTCTATTCCTACCTTCTATCATTACCACTTCATTTTGTTATGAAATAGCATAAAAGAGGATGAGATTTTCCGCCGTTATCATTACACTGGGGGCATATGAACTTCATAGCAAGATATTTATTGCAAGAACCTCTTTCTACTGGTACATAATCTCTACAACATTTCATACAAGTGTCAATGAAGATTCCCACATCCTCCATGCGATTAAGGTGGTGTTTGGTTCTCTAGTTCTAGGATTTTGTCTAGTCCCAACTAAAAATTCCCTAGTCCCTAAAAAGTTCTTTATGTTCGTTTTTAGAGACTAAAAAGTCCCTAGTCCCTTTCTAGAGGTTATTAAATGACCATGTTACCCCTAGTATATAGAAAAATAACAATCAAACAATATCATGGGGTGACGGGCCAATAGGTGCATGGAGCGGCATTGTTGGAAAAGTCCCAAAAAGACTCTCCTTGAGAGTCTTCTTCATTTAGTCCCAAATGCCTAGTTTAGTTTCTAAAAAGTCCCTCCCGTTTGGTAAAAAAAGTCTCTAAGAAGGACTTTTTCTAGTCCCTACACAAAAAAATCCCTGGAAACAAACACCCTCTAAAAAAAAGTGAACAAGCAAAAACTGAGTAGTTATTTAGATAATTATGAGATAAAGTTTAATATCACCGTATATTGAATTTCTCACACAACGTGGCATGGCTAGTATTTCCTTATGTTGGAATCCTGAACTGGCAGCAGAATAATCTTTTTCGTGTCCTCTCTAATTATTATCTTCAACTTTGTTATGGTGCATCTCTTAATTCTATGTAGCCAATACTCAGGCATATTAATTTTGTACTGTATCATTACCCTTTGGTCATAAACGAAACGAAGCATTTCCCACTGACATATTGTACATTGAAATACATTTGTTTCTCGGTGCTTTCTAGGCAATTTAAGAAATGAGAGAATTCAGAATAGCTATGAGAAAGACTAGTCCAATCCATAATGATGTACTGGAAAAAACAACATTTGTATTATTTGACCAACCATAGAAGAAAACACAGGGGTACACTAATTACTAAGACTGAGGAAGCCGCAATTAATGCAAAATCAGCTATTTGGAAAGCAATAGTCGTATTTCTAATCCTAAGCTACCATCAAATAAAGTTAACTACATTTTTTATCCCTCACTTAACCAAAATTATAAAAAAAAACTAAAATACATCATATACGAATAGATCCATGCCCCACTTAGTTGAACATTCAACCCACCTATACCTTTGCAGTTCGGTTTTTTTTTCTTGATCATGACACACTTAAAATCTATATAACTAGAATGCACAATAGATCTGCACCTCTGGGTATACCTTTGCTGCATTTGAAAATATTCTAGAAAAATGCCATATGCATAGATTGTATATTGCAAGAAGATGAACTACATACTTTAAAGCCTCTCACACTAACTTTTACGCCTGTCTAGTACAGTGTTTTCACGTGATTTTGCAAAACAAGAGAACAAAATAAGTCACGACCAGACCAACAACAGGCGCAAGCACGGCGTGATCTTATTTATCCCTCCTATCTATGTAACCTTATGTGATCAATGATCGTATCAGTTCAGTCAAAACAAGAAAACAAACTAATCAACTAGCCATACAAAAAACCTAGACAAAAGAAGCAACAAGGACCCCCGCACGCATGCACAAAACAAAAAACATACAATGGCTTTGCATGAATCCACCAGATAAACAAAAATTCCCACAGCGGCAGCCCTCTTTCAAATCCTTTTTTCTCATAAGAAAAAAGAAATAAGCACATGTATGGGCTTACCGACGGGCGCGACGCACGCCTTCACCTGCTAGTTCCTTAGTTATCAGTGCTAACATTCAAGCTTAACTGGATGAAATCTACTCCCTTCGTTCCGAATTACCTGTCGCAGGTATGGATGTATCTAGATGTATTTTAGTTCTAAATACATCCATTTCTGCGACGAGTAATTTGAAACGGAGGGAGTAAAAGCAACATCCTCTTTGAAGGTACGTACACTACCAAATCATTACCTATTGACTTGTCCTGATTCAAACCTGTTACCCACACGTACAGCGGGCATGAGACCAATTCATAGGTGCTGGGAAGCAATATTGTCCTCGTGCAGAAGTCGCGTGGCCATACAAAAGATATCAGAAACGCAGCAGCACACCACCAATCCAGCATATCAAAGACCCCCTAAATCCAACATCACATCTACACTACCATCCATAGAACCGACGCACGTCAGTTTTCTTATATGTTTCCTCTCTAGGGATCAACTCAACTAAACTAATAAGCGCCTATACAGTTCTTCAAGTCAAGGACTCGTGAGCAGGTGAAAAGGCGATGCACTTAGCTGTCACCCGCACTAAACAGGGTGAGCAGGGCCATGAACAGATTGATGATGTCAAGGTAGAGCGAGACGGCGGCCCAGACATACTCGTCATAGGTGTAACGCTTGATGATGTTGTCCGTGTCATAGACAATGTAGCCACTGAAGATGAGTGCCGCGAGCGCGCCATAGATCATGTGAGAAAGCTTGCCCAGCGGGAAGAGGATCTGCATATTTAGACAAGCCATGATCAGTATTGATTGTAATAAGAATAAAGAAGACTGATACAAATGGACCGCATCTGACCTGAATGAACCCAAAGACGAGCAACATGATGAGAGAAGCAAATAAGAAAGGACCAAGGAAGCTGAAGTCCTTGCCCCTCTTTACAGCCCAGAAAGTGTAAGCAGTCAGGCTGAAGACAACCACCGTTGTAAGAATTGCTGCCTCCAAAATGACCTTGCCTGTGCACATGCCGGGACTATTTTAGCGGTTTCTTTATATCATATAAGAACAGGGCAAATTAGCTACTAATTAAATTAACTATTTGCTTTCTTATCAAATCATACATCTCTTTACCAAAGAAACTTTCATGTAAATCTGACCAAACAATAATGCACTTTCATGTAAATGACAGTGACACATTGAAAAAGAAGCAAACTATCAGCAGCCTCCTGCGATGTGGCACAAGCTAGAATGAACCTCAGAATTATTATTGGTACAACCCCAAAATGCCGTGGTAGGAACGCTGATGCAAGCACAAATGGATGACAGATCACAGAGTGCCTGACAACATATAACTTGTCTAAATTGAAAGATTTATGTATCTTCAATCACTTTAATCCAATGCGATTTATCCAGCACATGCACGAAGTAACTTTATAAAATAACCTATGAAGCATCTATTTTCTTGTCACCACAGTAGTTTGATATATCATGTGAGAATCTTTTTTATTTTGATAAAACTTTAAGCTAGTCGTGCAACCTAAGCCACGTCCTTGCCAAAACCATGCCAGCTTGAGCAGGTTGGCTGGCATATTATTGGACCAAACGGCCTATCACATCACTATGTATCATACAACAAATAGTGGCAGGAAGAAACAGCAAATAAATATGTAAGATCCAACCAATGTTCTATGAACAGCAAAGGTTACTGCTATTTTCTAATTTCTGATTTCAAAAAATAATAGCTGAGAATAGCAAAGCAAGGTCTGCTCAAAGATCAATCCTACTAGCTGGCAATATTGCAAATGCTAACTCAGACAAGCATATCATAAAAGGAAATTTGGCGGTATCTCTGAACCCAGTCCACACGCAAACAAAATGCTTCGCAATAATAGCTAGTAGTAAACTATCCAATTTCCATACATAAAGCTAATAGTAGGAAAATATGTAATGAATTAACACACAATTAATGAGAGGGGCATTAGAGGATGCTTATTTACATAAGCAGCAGAGCAGAGTGACTCAAGAACAAGCTAGGAGTTTTCAGCAGGAGTAGAAAGAACAAGCTAGGAGTTTACAGAGGGAGGGCATCATAAGAGCAGGGGAAATTAGCTACTAAATGAACTAATTGCTTTCTTATCATCTCAAACTCGTCTTTACGAAAGAAACTTTCATGTACATCTGACCAAACAATAAAAGCACGTGCATGCTAAAATCTGAAGTAAATGGCAGTGACGCATTGAAGAAGCAAACTATCAGCAACCTCGCTGGATGTGGTACAAGCTAGAACGAACCTCAGAATTGGTCAACCCCAAACACAAATGGATGACAGAGAAACAGCACATAACTTTGTCAAAATCAAAAGATTATGTATTTTCAATCAAATCGCTTTAATCCAATGAGATTTAACCAGCACATGCATGAAGTACCTTTAAAATAACCTATGAAGTCACTATATCATGTGAAAATCCCTTTTACTTCAATAAAAGTTTAAGCTAGTGGTGCAATCTAAACCACGTCCTTGCGAAAACCATGTCAACTTGAGAAAAGAAGGTTGGCTGGCTTATTATTTGGCCAAACGGCCCTTCAGATCAAATTGATACTATCACAACACTATGTATCTTACAACAGATAGTGGCCGGAAGAAACAGTAAATAAATATGCAAGATCGAACCAATGTTCTATGAAAAGCGAAGGTTACTGTTGCTAATTTCTGAGTTCAAAAAGTAACAGCTGAGACTAGCAAAGCAATGTCACCTCAAAACGCAATCCTACTAGCTGGCAACATTGCAAATGCTTAACTCAGACAAGCATATCAAAAAAGGTGACCAACAGCTACAACTTGGTCCTGAACACGGACTGGGAAAATGCATCAACAATAGTCACATGGGCTGCCTGAGTGTGTACAATTTGCATGGCCATGGAAAATTGGCGGCATGTGTATTTCTGAACCCAATCCACACGCAAGCAAAATGCTTCACAACAACAGCCAGTAGGAAACTACCCAATTGCCGTACATGGTAGTGACTAACAAGCTAATAGTTGGAAAATATCTACTAGTCATGTGTAATAAATCAACACAGTTAATGTGAGGGGCATTAGAGAATGCTGATTTACATAAACAGCAGAGCAGAGTGACTCAAGAAGAAGCTAGGAGCAGAAAGAATACATGTGGGAAGACAATTACCGCTAGTGAAGGCACATGTCATGCCGACAGCGAAGCTGATGGCCACTGTGAAGACGCCGAGCAGCAGCAGGTTGACTGGGTGCTTCTGGCGGTAGATGTACAACGGGCACAGCACTGCATACAAAAAAGTTTAACAAGCATTTTAGTAAGTAACAGATCGATTATACCAGCTGCAATTCACAAAGCAACCACGACCTATTCTAGTCTAGTAAAGCAACATTAAGAGTTCATGGATGGTACATTACTGCAAAAATCAGCAGTTGTAAAACCAACACATTCATAGCTTTGCGGGGACGCCCAAATGTAATACAGAGCAGAGCACGCGAAGGTAATGCAGAGCAGAGTCCTGTCCTCCCTCAAAAATTAACAGCCACAAGTTTCCCGTCTTGTAAATCGAATATATTCGTGACGCTCGCGGTGAGGGAAACCCTTCCTAGAATCGGATGGGATCGAAACCCCAAGGAGAAATCAAATTCGTAGCAGAGAAGATGGAGGTGGTGTGTGTGAATTCTCACCGATGAAGGGGAGGATGAGGAGGAAGATGTAGAGCCCGAGGCCGGCGTAGGAGGAGGCGAAGAAGTGGGGGATCGCGTGGACCTTGACGACGACGGCCGCGACGACGGCGGTGAGGAGCAGCTGCAGGGAGATGATGACGTAGATCTTCCGGATGAGCGCCCAGCGCAGCTCCGGGCTCTCCGCCATCCCGGGGTACAGCGCCCCCGCCGGCGCCGCGGCAGTGCGACCGGAGGTCCCCGCCTCGATGTCGCCGCCCTTCATCTCGCCTCCGGAGGTAGGGTTTTGGCGGGTGTGGCGGAAGGAAGGCGAGAGGGAGGGGAGGAGCAAAAGTGAACAGGGGAACTGGGACAGGCGATGACGATGGGCCGAAAAGGCTCGGGTGCTCAACTTATATGGGCAGATCGGATGGGAGACCTGCTGGGCCCATTAGGAAGGCAGATACTACAGTTTCGCAGTTCCTTCCTCCTTACGCGGCTCCGTACGTTGGCTCAAGGAAGGACAGAGGCTATCTCGATCTTGCATGGTGCTTTCTTTCTCGAGCGGTTTCGAATATTGGATTGGTGGAGAGAGGGACGTTCGTTGGGGCAAACAGGTACGCGGAGACGATGATAAACGAGACGAGATGGCGTACGTGGAGCGAGTCCAGCGGGAGTAGGGGTGGGCAGAAAAACCGACGAACCAAACACCAAACCAAAACCGAGACCGAATAAACCGAATTTTTGGTTTTTTAAATTGATACAGACAATTTCAGTTTTTAGTTCCAATAACTGAACAAAGTTCGGTCTGTTCGGTTGCTTTCTCGGTTAGCCGAACTAGTACCGAACTAGTATGCAGGAGTACTAAGCTAGCGTGGAATTTCTTTCAGTCTCTGTACGCGAACCACGTCCGGTCGTTTTCCCATACCCAGCCCAATTAGCTACGCTACTGTCTACTGGACCTAGCTAGATAGCCCACTAGCCCAAATGAAATGGCTTTCGTGGATTGTGGAATGACCACCTGCCTGAAGCTAGCGCGTGTGATTTAATCGATTGGGACACACTTCCTTTAATCCCACCTCGCTTGGTCAATCAGGAAAGGTAGACAGGCTCAGCTATATAAGTGTGTGCCGCTGCTCGCCTGGGGATAGAGCGCATTTGCTCAATCAACGGGGCCTTCGGGATAAACCGGAAACCGCACCGAAATAATCGGTTAACCGATTTTTCGGTTAGCTTTTTTTTGTACTCATTTTCGGTTTTTGATTCTGTGAACCGAATATTGAAATAAACCGAATGGTAGAAACCGAATTTTCGGTTTATACCGAACGCCCACCCCTAAGCGGGAGAGACGCGTTTGATTGAGTCGTCGCGCGGTCGACGCGCATGAGCAAGGTCGACTGTGGGCCAGCCAGGGCGCGTGGCTGATTAATGTTTTTTCCCTTTCGATTTTTTTCGAGTTTCTTTTTCACATGGGAACTGGGAAAGAAAAATTAATAAGGGTATTCAAATGGCATTTAATTGTTTGAGTAGGCTCTACCTGTTGTTTTGCGAAAAAAAAAACTCTACCTGTTTTAACATCTAATATTTGTTTGAGTAGGCTCTACCAGTTTTAACTGGGGTGTTCAAAGGACATTTTGCAATGTCACTAGGACCACCCAGCCAAAGAAAAAAACATGGCCACAATTGATATGAAGAGCGTGTTTTTGGATGCTCGCTTGGATTTTGACCCCTTGCACGAGTGCCCTAGTGTAGCCCGGTTGAGGCTAGGCTCTCAGTCATGTTCTACAACCCGTTTGGCTGCCCTCATTGCAGTTTTTCAAACGAGCACCACACCCTTCGACTCGCCTCTATCGAGCCAGCTTTCTCTTTGAAATTTGATCGAGACGGGCATACATGAAGCTGAGCGAACAATAAATGTACCTTTCATCTTCAACGTGCCCAGAAATCAAGCATCCTTCTTGAACATGGTGGCATCTGCATCGTTGTGAAGGAGTGTACTGCTACTTTCCTACTTGGAAGTTGTTGGGCCCTAGGAGAAGGGTGATATATATCTAGCAAAAGGTTTTCCTTCAGATGGTAACCAAGTTTTATCGAACCAGTAGAAATTCTTGGATTACAACCTATGATCAATACATGCACACAATTAGAGGACTTCTTCCTGGTCCTCAACAAAACAAGTGAGGTTGTCACTTGTCAGCCTAACTAGCCTTGCTAGTTACATGATTAACGTATAGTCTGGTTGGAATCAATGATTGCGAGCAAAATAAACAAACAGATCATATTTGTAACAATAAAGAAAAGAGTTTGATCAGGGTTGAAAACAATAAGGAGCGACCCAACACCAACACAAAAGGCCTAATAGCGGCGTTCAAAAATTAACATTAGTGGTGCACATGCCGGACGTCACTGGTAACAGGTTTTTAGTGGCATGGTGGCCGAACGCCACTAATATTTCAGTTTCTAATGGCCAGGATGTCAGACGCCAATAAATTGTAAAATGCTAGTGGCGCCTATGTTTTTGGTACATCACTAGTTGAGAATATATGAATGGTTTGGTTCTTAACATCGATGCCACTGGTAACAATTTCTTTTTTCTTAAGTCAATTACATTTCCAAATTTCATCCATTTAATTTGCAAATTCAAGCATTTAGCCAAATACATATGTACATTTGATCTACTAGTACTATAATACGTACATGAAACTTTAAAAACATGTACGTAGTTGGTGCCTCTAGTTGCTGCCGCCATTCCACTTGGCTCATAGTGGAGACCCTTGATGTCCTCTTGTGAAATTTCACTCCAACCACTTGAATATTTATTCTTTCTAGTACAATTTATATATTTAGTCAAATACATATGTGCAGCTCATCCACTAGTACTACAAAAATAGATCGCACTGTCAAAATACAGACATAGTCAGGAGTGCGGCGTTTCTGCTCCCGGGCTCAGCTGCACCCGCGCTGACGAAAAAAAATCAAAACAAATACTAGAAAAAGTCAAAAAAAATCCATTTTTTTGGGTGGTAGATAATTTGATGCGTGAGGTTCGCTGCAAATTTCAACTCATTTGGACATTTGAGCAGCTCTCTGCAAAAAAGACAAAATCGGGGTCTGTAAAAAAGTTTATTGTTCACACACTGTTTTGACCCAATTTGTCTTTTTTGCCGAGATCTGTTCAGATATCCAAATGAGTTGAAATTTAGAACGGACCTCACGCATCAAATTATCTACCATACAAAAAAAATTGGATTTTTTTAAAATTTTCTAGTTTTTTTTTTGAATTTTTTTCTAACCGGAAGCAGATGAGCCTGGGCACCTATTTGGATTTTCGCATAGTTGATGCCTATACTTGGCGCCACTGCTCCACTTATTGGAGCATAGGGGGATCCTTGTTGTCCTCTTGTGGCATTTCACTGCAAGCACTAGAATTTTTGTTCTCTTGGCCGCAAGAATTTGTGATTCTTTAGATTGAAATTATGTCGCCAGAAGTTAGGCCAAACTCTTAAATTTAACTGCCTTAAAATTTTTTGCACACAATTTCATTTCAAACAAAAATTAAAACAGAAGATAACATCATGCATTGCATAACATAAATTTAAACTATTTGACTCAAACAACATATAACTACTTCTGGCATACTAAAAATTAAATATTCTCCTTCGGTCGCGAGTTGCACCCAATACAAGATGCCATCGTTGAAGCTAGAGTCGTTGGACAGGCCCGACGGCACGGTTCTTGTAGAGCTCGTAGACCCGAAGCTCGTCAACGATGAGCTCCGGGTGATTCGCTCCGAGCTCGGCCATGTAGGACTCGTCAGCGCGAGTGGTTTCCATCTACTCGATGGCCTCCCCATTCTCCCTTATCTCGCGGCGGGAGACCACTAGGTGATTGATGAATCCAAAATTTAAGTTATTTTTACCTCGTGTTTTGTGTCGTTACTAGTTGGCTTTGCCACATTTTATCGCATTCGCGCACCTCTTTTTGCGTGTTTAGACCAGGATGCCATTTACGGGAGTGTTTGGAAGTTTGAGGAAAGATTGCCAAGGTATGGTGATAAAATAACGTCAATTAAGCTCATATATTATTGCCATAAACATGAAGCAAATGAGAGAAGGAAGAAGCCTCGCGGAGGGATCCATAGCGCTCGGTAGTGCACGGTATGAGTGCACGCATTTGTACCCCCGATTTGAGTGGTTGCCTGGTTGATGCATGTGAGCATGGTCGACGTCTATGACCATGGGGCCAAGGGGTGTAGGGGACATAATATTTTTATTTTATTTTTAGGGGTTTCCTTTTCATATGGGAACCAGAAAGTTTTTTTTTTTTGGAAAAACTCTACTGGGCTTATTCATTAACTAGGATGTTCAAAAGACAGCTTATGAGGACTAACCAACCAAACATGGCGACCAACAGCACGGAATTTTCTCATACTCTGAGTGACTGGCTCTTCGTTGAGAACAAAACCACGGGCACTCGGCAAAGCGAAGTAAGACGACAGGAATACTCGGCAAGCTCTCTTTTTGCCGAGGACCAAATAGGGAACCCACAACAAGCAGAGTGGTGCCACGTGGCACATCCGACAGTGGATAACAGCTCGGTGACAGAGGCACTGCATTGCCGAGAGCCCGTGACTTGGCTCTCGGCAAAGCGTTGTTTCCCTTGCATTATTAAATTGGAATTTTCCGTCTATGTCTATGTTAGAGCTGAGTTTAGTCCCACCTCGCCTAGGACGAGCAACAGAACCGGGTTAAATAGTCGGATAGTCCAGAAGTAGTAAGCTTCGGTATTCATTACACTCTTGTTAAGGATATGGACTATTACTGATTCTTTGCCTGTTCCGAGCGGAGAAGGTCCATAGTAACAGTCCATATTCCTAATGATGAATGCCGACGCTTTTTACTAATTCAATTATTATTTTTGAGTTTTTCGTCTGTGTGAGAGCAATGATCCAACCGTTTAAATCCACAAAACATGATACGATATCGGAAATCGGCCCCAGCAGGGTGTGGTAAATGTTTGGGCGCTTCACCTCACTTGAGGACGCTTGTAAACTGCACCATGACCTGGGTAATCTCTGGGTATCAAGAGGGAAAATGTCGGGTTTGTGAAAGAAGTGCGAGTCATGTTGCTCTGTTCGGCTAGAAACATGTCGTGTTCTCACAGGAGGCCATCAAATGACACGTGTCAGGCCCTGTATTTTATGGACCCGCCTGCAATATTTGAGACATTTATTGCATTGCTAGGGTTTTAGCGTCAAAAATTGCATATCTGCAAGGCGGGCGCATGAAATCATGCCCAGAAGCGGCATGGAAAATCCTATGTGATGTCTTTGCAACATGCTTAGTCCTTGTGCAAACAAGGGAGGGGCAGGCCCAGCCACCGGGGCGGGGGGGGGGGGGGAAATTATCTCGGTGGCATGCCTGATCCAATAGTTTAAATCCTCGGAAAATCCTACGATACCGAAAATCCTCGGGAGCTGGCACGGTGTATCCGATGCGTTATGCGCTAAATAGTATTGGCCCTATTTGACGTAGGGAATCCTAGTTGACGTGCAAGTTCATGGTTAGACAACAAATCCTTACCCCTTGTAGTCACTATGGACAGATAATGGGCTGACCCAAATAGATTGCCAGACACTCCCTCTTCCGATTTGTTGGGAACTTTCTTCGACCTTTTCAGAACTTTCCTAGACCACATTCTTTTTCTGTTCTTTGTTTCTTGGTTTGTTATGGTTTTTTATTTCTTTTTTTCTTATTCTTTTCATCCCACGTTTTCCATCTTTCGAATATTGTAAAAAAAGCGGAGAAAAATTCAAAGAAAAATAAATGAAATGCACCTGCCAATTTTCAAATACGTGAATATTTTTGGAATTGATGAATATCTTTAGTGAGAAACCAATTTTCAAATTCTCCAACATTTTTGTATTTATGACTTTTTTTAATTTGGTAAGTTTTTTAAATTCAAGAACATTTCTTGAAATCATGAATGTTTCCCAACTTCGCAAACACTTTACAATCTCACAATCATTTTTTCATCATCATTGCATTTATTGAATTTGCGAACATATTTTGAAATCAAGGAGCTTTTTCAAAATCATGAACATTATTCAAATTCATGATTCATTTTTTAAAATTGGCCAACATTTATGTAATCAGGGACCAATTTTAAAACAAATATTTTCAAATTCACAATCATTTTTTTCGTTTATGGACATTTTTTATATTCACAGACAATTTTCGAATTCGCAACATGTTTTCGTAATATAAACATCTTTCTAACTCGATTGATTATTGAAATTGTAGACATATGTTTGTATTACGAGCATTTATATATTTTTTATACATGAATAATTTTTAAACTGCGATGATTTTTCAGATTCTACTTTTTTTAATTCATGAATAATTTTTAAGTACCAAACATTTTTGGAATTCGGGAATCATTTTTCGGCTGTGCGATCATTTCTGGCATTCATGAGCATTTTTCGAGATCATCCACCGCAGGGGTATCCCTTAGTTACTTGCTCCCAATGGCCCGCCATCCACCTAGGCGGTCGCTAGTTTTTTTTTTCAGAATCAGCCGGTCACGTTTCTGATGCAGGAGCTCCTAGTCAGCGCCTTCGGCGCCAATCAGGGATCCCGGCGCTCACGCTTGCACACTAATGGACCTGGCTCAATAACACGTGTTTGCTGGCTGGGGCGTCGCTTCATTGTTGATGGTCCTCCTGGGCTAGCTGCTGATTCGTCGTGCTTGACCGGTCAAACCGTTAACTTTTGAAAAAAAACAAAAAGGAATAAAAATATAGAAATACCTGAATTAAAAAACATACATGAGAATTCCATAAAAGTAAGAAATTTTGGAAAAAAACTCATTGGATTTTAAAAAACATTTCATCAGATTTAAAAAAAGTTTATTGAATTTCCAAAAATTCATCAAATTTGAAAAAAGTACACCGAATTTAAAAATAAGTTCATCTCTTTTTAAAAAGTTCACCGAATTCTAAAAAAATTTATTTGATTCGGAAAAAAAATCACAAACATAAAAAACAAGATCATTGATTTGAATATTTTTATCAAATTTAAAAAATCATCGATTTAAAAGAAAAGTTCACATATTTGCAAACAATTCATAGAACCAGGGTGAAAAAAAAACGAAAAGGGGGAAATGTAACTGAGAAAAGTAAAAAAGGAAAAATAAAGAATAAAAGAGGGAGAAAATTGTGTTTGAACAGATCCCGTTGGGATAGGAGGGTTGTTGCACCAGCGTAACTTCGTCAAGGGGGGTCATGGGTTTACTTTATTTTTGCGGTTTTAAACAGAGAAAAGAAACCCTAGATGGGACAGCCCATCACGGGAGCGTTGCAAGCGCCCGTTTGCAAAACCAGTACTAACGGCGCCTGTAGCGCGAGGGCTATTTCTCGCTTAAAGACACGACAGGTTCCTCTAGCTAAAGCGTGAACAGTAATCGGGCCGGCCCACTATACAGCATATAAATAAAAGAAGCATAAAGGGCGTCAAACAGCCACGCGACGCACGCACGGAACCCTCAACTGGGCCAGCCTAATAGTAAAAAAGCAAGCACCAACTGGGCCGGCCCAATAGTTCAAAAAACAAGCCTGCGATTCTGCCAGGTTGCGAGCTCTGGACCTTCGTGTTAAGTAGGAGAGGAGCTAACCAGTAGACCTAACAAGCTTTGCTGGTAAATGTGAAGCGTGCTAGTATAAGATCTAATACCAAAGAAGAATCCAGACAGTTTTTTGAATTTTTTTTTCAAACTTTCCTTCGAAATTCTGATTTTTTTAACAAATGAGAAATGTTTCAAAATACAATAATTTTTTTAGCAACTCGGACATATTTTCAAATTTGAAAAATAAAACAAAAGGCGTGAACATTTTTCGACAGATTTGTTTTTGAAATACCTGAACATTTATAGAATTTTGAGAACAAAAATTAGATGATGGAACAATTTGTCAAAAGCACAAACAGTTTTTGGCAATAAAAAAGGAACAAAATTGGAAGCAAGAATATTATTTGAAATTGCGAGCAATATTTGGGAAAAAGGTAAGAACTTTCAAATTTATGAACAAAATTTTTAAAAATAGACTTTTTATAATTTTGTGAACAATTTTTTGAATATGCGATCATTTTGGACAACAGTAACATAATTTAAAACCAAACATTTTTCAGAAAATACGTAAGTTTTCAAAGCGCAAAATTTTTAGGAAATTTGAAATATAATTTTAAAATTACTGAATTAATATGGAAAAAAGAATATTTTTTGAATTTGTGAATAAAACTTGAAAACAGGAACATTTTCTGAAAACATGAACAGTTTTTGGGAACATCAAACATTTTTTTTAAAAGGACATAAATGATCATGAGAACATTTTTAGAAATTCTAACAAAATGTGATTTTAAAAAAAACAGGAACAAAATTTAATCCACGAATATTTCTTGAATTTGTGAACAAATTATAAAATAAGAACATTTCTTGAATGTGCAAACAAATTGGAAAAAAGGAACAATTTTAAAAATTCCCGGTAAAATTTCATATTTCTGGACAAAAATTAAGCATATGTACATTAAAAAAACCAAATTCTAAACTTTTTTGCAATTGCTGAACAAAATTTGGAAACAGGAACATTTTTTAATATGTGAACAAAATTTAAGAAATTTGAACATTTATCTAATGTGTGAACATTTTTGCAAAAAGAAAAAGAACTGAAAATAGTAAAAGAAGATAAAAGAAAAACAAATAAGAGATAAAAGAAGAAAACAACAAAGAAAAAGGAAAAAAATAAACAGAAAAAGAAAAAAACTTGACAGGAACCAGCTGGAAGGTTCCGAAAATCGTAAAGAATTGGCTAGAATATCCTAGAAGTTTCCGAAAGCCGGGAATCCTGAAAACACTTAACGGGCCGGCTCACCTGGAACGATCGCTCGATCGCCTGTGCGATCCCCCAACATTTTGCCGCAACGAGTCGCCCGACGCACCCAGAGGCAGCGAACTGGTCCGGCCCAGCAGCGGCAGTGCACGTGAAAAATCCAAAAAATAATGCACTCGGTCTGGTTTGAACACACGGCCACACAATACAACTCGCAGGCGGGGGAGTCTTTTTCCCTCTAGTTGGGGTTTCATCCTCTCGAGGCGATTGCGATCGCCATCGTTGAGATCGTAATCTTCCCTACCTCCGGCATGTCTTCGTGCCTCCTCTCGTCGAGCGGGGGTGAGGGGACGCCCCTGGCCCAGGCGGGGCTGGGGAGGAGGGCTCTAGGGCTATCAACAAGGGCTCGGTGGTTTTCTCATCGGGCTAGGGTTATCAAGTTTTTTGCCATGGCGTCTGACGGAGCTTTGGGGTCGCGGTCTGCGGCGCCGCCCGAGACGGACGACGTGACAGCACTGATGAGGGAATTAGGTCTTCGAGAGGAGGACCTTGACGATGTGGTGTACGATGAGAAGGAGGCGCCGCCGGAGGCATCGCGATGGATGGCGCTGGTCAGGGTGCACTCGCCCAAATCATACAGCCAATATTGGTTTTTTAGGAACATGAGATCGGAATGGGATCTCGCACAGGAGATGCAGTTCAAACCGCTCGAGGATAATCTGTATATAGCCCAATTTTCATGTCTGGGAGATTGGGAGAGAGTAACACGTGATGGTCCATGGCACTTCCGGGGAGATGCCGTTATTCTGAAACCATATGATGGATTGGCCAAACCGTCGACAGTTCAACTTGACACGAGTGAGATATGGGTGCAGATTCATGATGTGCCGCCACTCTATGCTCATTTGGTTCCATCTTTAGCTCAAAAGGTGGGAGAAGTTCTATATGCAGAACCCCAATCGCTTGACTTTGTGGGGAATTTCCATCGGGTTTGGGTTCGGATCGATGTCAACAAACCCTTGAAGAATGCTGTCTCTATGATAAGGGACGGAAAGCGCCAGATATATCGTGTGAGATACGAGAAGCTTCCCAATTGGTGTGCGGTCTGTGGAAAGATGGGTCACCTCTTCAAAGAACATGGCAGTGGGATTCATCCTCCAGAAGCCTTAGTTTTCAAAGATCTTAAAGCTTCCTGGGCCATGCGTATAGGACAGGGTCCGGGAGGGGGCCGTGGTCGGAGAGGAGGCCGGGGAGCTAAGGGAAGCGGTCCTTTCTCTGACCAAGGTGGGGGTAGCAAGGAGCAGGCAGATTATACATCCGAAGCTGATGTGGACATGACAGAGGCTGATTATGCAAGGAAGAGGGTACAAGTGCAACAAGGGACACAACCGAGCCTGAGTGCAGGAGGCCAGGGGGCGACCCTAGCGCTGCCACCTCCCACTGATCCCATTAGTCCTAGCAGCAAGCAGGTCTTGAAGAGGGCCAAAACACATGAAGCAGCAGAAGAGCAAAAGGAGGGCGATCTTGGTAAGGTTGTCTCAGCGTTGGCGGGCTCCTTCGAGGAGCCCCGCCGGGCCCAATGAACATTTTCTGCTGGAACTGTCGTGGTGCGGGTAAAGCTGCGACAGTCCGTGAACTTCGCGATTTCGCGAGGCAATTTACCCCTACCCTATTGTGCATTGTTGAAACTCAAATTGGAAGTGTTATGGTAGAAGCGTTAGCTGGAACTTTGGGCTTTGACAACTCTTATGCTATTAGTAGTCAAGGTAGGAGTGGTGGGATAGGTTTTTTTTCGAATAACTCAATAAAGTTGGAAGTTCTTGGTTACTCTGTGTATCATTTAGATGTGTCGGTTGAGGAACAGGACGCTGAAAAGTGGAGAATGACATGCGTTTATGGAGAAGCACAAACACATATGAGGCATCACACATGGAAAACTTTGAAAAACATCAGTAGTTTGAGCGATCTTCCCTGGCTCTGTTTGGGGGATTTCAATGAAGTTTTACGCCCTGATGAACATCAAGGAGTTGTCCAGCGTAGCAATGCCCAGATCCAAGCCTTCAAAGAAGTCCTTGATGTTTGCATGTTACTTGACCTTGGCTATAAAGGCAATTTTTGGACCTTCGAGAAGAAAGTAATAGGAGGGAGCTATACAAGATGCAGACTTGACAGAGCTCTTGTAAACGCGTCATGGCTGGCCAGGTTTCCGCTGGCTGCGGTCACGCACTTGACCGGGGTTACATCAGATCATGCACCTCTACTCTTAGAGTGGGAAGTACAAAACAGCGAGCGGATTCAGAAACCGTTCAGGTACGAGCTCATGTGGGAGGCGCACGAGACTTTCCTTGACACAGTAGCTTCGGGATGGGGGGCTGGCCCTCCGTGCACGTCTGTGGCAGCGCTACGCCACAAATTGCGGGACCTGGTGACTAACTTGCAGCGGTGGAGCCGGGATACGTTCGGGAGTGTCAGGAAAGAAATTAAAAAACTCAAACAGATGTTAGAGGAGCTAAAAAACGACCCAACAAGAACGGGTCCTTCCCATGTCGAGCTAAAAATCAATGAGAAGCTGATTGAGATGTTTCACAGGGAGGAGATTATGTGGCGTCAGAGAGCCAGGGTAGAGTGGCTTTTGGCAGGAGACAAAAACACAAAATTCTTTCATCTCCGAGCCAGTCTTCGGCGCAAGAAAAATATGATAAAGGCTCTACAGAATTCCCTGGGAGTGGAGATATCTGATCCAGCAAAGCTAAAGGTATTAGCTAATGATTTTTACCAGTCTTTATATCTCTCCGAAGGTGTCCAAAACATGGATGCGGTGCTAGACCATGTGCCCAGGAAGGTGACAGCTGAGATGAACTCAAATTTGTGTGCCCCGTATACCAAGGAAGAGATCAAGACTGCTTTATTTCAGATGTTTCCGACAAAGGCCCCAGGCCCAGATGGTTTTCCTGCTCACTTTTACCAAAGGCATTGGGAGGTTTTGTGGTGATGAAGTAACAGATATAGTGCTCAGAATAGTAAGGAGCGAGGAGAGCCCAGAATCTGTTAATGATACAGTATTGGTATTGATTCCTAAGGTAACAACCCCTACGGTACTTGCTCAATTCCGACCTATAAGTCTATGCAATGTTCTGTATAAGATAGCCTCGAAAGTGATAGCCAACAGGTTGAAGAGGATTTTGCCTGACATAATCTCTGAGGAACAGTCTGCCTTTGTCCCTGGAAGGCTTATTACTGATAACATCATATCTGCTTATGAGTGCTTACATTTTATGAAAAGGTCAAGAGCAAAGTCAAACAGTTATTGTGCTCTGAAGCTGGACATGATGAAGGCATATGACAGACTGGAGTGGGCATATCTCAGAGGTATCATGACTAAACTGGGTTTTGATCTACATTGGATAGATGTGGTCATGGGCATGGTCTCTTCAGTCTCTTTTTCGATTTGTTTTAATGGCGAGAAGCTTGACTCTTTTATACCCACTCGTGGCATCCGGCAGGGAGATCCAATCTCCCCCTACTTGTTCTTGATTGCATCAGAGGGCCTTTCGTGCCTCCTTAAATCAAGTTCTCAGTCGTCTCTTACAGGTATCCAGGTGGCTCCCTCGGCTCCCACCGTCAACCACCTCTTGTTTGCAAATGATAGCCTGTTGTTATTTAAGGCAAGTGGGGAGAGCTCAACTATGGTATCTAACCTGCTTGATACTTATTGTTCTGCTTCTGGACAACGGATCGACAATGAAAAATCCTCTATTTTCTTCAGCAAGGGTTGCCCAGTACAGACAAGAGAAGTTGTCAAGAACAATTTGCAAGTACAGAATGAGTCCTTGAGTGAACGTTACCTAGGAATGCCTACAGATGTTGGCCACTCTAAAAATGGTACGTTCAAATATCTTCGGGATCGAGTGTGGGAGAAGATTAAGGGGTGGATGGAGAAGTTACTTTCTGCTGCTGGTAAGGAAGTTTTGATCAAATCTGTTGCACAAGCTATACTTGTTTACTCGATGGCGTGCTTTAGATTACCACGAGGCCTTTGTGACAGCATCATGTCTATTATTCGACAATTCTGGTGGGGTTCCAAGCATGGAAAGAGAAAGCCCAGCTGGGTGGCGTGGGACATAATGACTATGCCGAAGCACTTGGGGGGCCTAGGTTTCCGTGACATGGAGATTTTCAACCTCGCCTTACTGGCAAGGCAGGCATGGCGTACCCTAACAGACAGCAACTCACTAAGCGCCAGAATCCTCAAGGCAGTTTACTTCCCACACTGCTCTCTCCTTCAAGTAGAACTAGGATCGCACCCATCCCAGATATGGCGGGCGATTTTGGATGGTCGGGATATCCTGGCGCAAGGGGTCATCAGGAGAATTGGTGATGGGGAAACGACTGATATTTGGCGGCACAACTGGATCCCACGTGATGGGCTTAAGCGTCCCATGTGTTCTCTAGTTCAGAACCCTCCGGCGAGAGTGGCACAGCTTATAGATCCAACATCGGCAACGTGGAATGAAAACCTGGTACGCTCGGTGTTCACCCACTTTGATGCGGAAGAGATTCTACGGATCCCGCTTTGCACTCGCCGGGTGGGCGATTTCTAGGCCTGGCATGAAGAGCCTCGAGGTAATTTCAGCGTTCGTTCTGCTTACCGAATGATTCTAAAAATGAAACACAGCAGGGAAGCTTGGTTAGCTGAGGAGGACGGTACATCTTATGAGCATCAAGACACCAAGAAGTGGTCTATGATCTGGCACATGCAAGTCCCCTCCAAACTGAAGGTGTTCGTGTGGCGGCTAGCCCGTCATTCCATGCCCACGGGATCGGTCCTCAAACGTCGACATATGGCAACAGAGGACACTTGTTCGCTATGTGGGGCGACTGATACATGGAAACACGCCCTCATTGCATGTCCGATGGCAGCAAGCGTTTGGGCTTTGGCACCGGATGAGTTGGTCCAGCATATGATTGAGCGCGAGGAGGATGGTCCGAAGGAGTGGCTGTTTGCACTACATGAAATATTGACGAATGACCTCTTCGATCGCCTGGTGGTGACGCTCTGGGCACTTTGGTATGCGAGGCGTAAAGCAATTCACGAGAATATATTTCAGGCACCATACTCTGTCAACAGCTTCATATCAAAAATATTTGGATGAACTACGAGTGACCCAGCAAAGGCATCCTTCCTCGACCCCTTCTAAAAGCCCGACCAGCGCGGTGGCTTGCACCACAATCAGGTTACGCGAAGTTTAACACCGATGCAGCGGTAACCAGAAACGGTGGGACAGTGGGGGTGATCTGTAGAGACGACAGGGGTATGTTTATGGGAGCCTCGACTCTCTCTTTCAGATACATTATGGATCCCCCGACTTTGGAAGCACTTGCTATTAGAGAGGCACTAGCACTGACAGATGATCTATATCTGAGGCGCATCCAAGTGGCGTCGGACTGCAAAACAGTGGTGCAGGACATACACAAGGAGAATTTGGCAAGCTACGGAGCAATCATTCATGAGATAGTTGAACATTCTTTAGCTTTTGATTTCTGTAATTTCAGTCATGAGTTTAGGAGCTCGAATTTTGAAGCTCACAACTTAGCGAAGCATGCTTTATCTCTCAGTGTTGGCTGCCATGTTTGATTAGGTCATCCCGGGAATTTACCATCCGTCCCTGTAAACATTGTGACAACTTAATAAAAGCTTCGTGATGTTGCCTAAAAAAACAATACAACTCACAGGCTATTAATCAGTGCGGCTGAAGAGAATTGTTGTTCAGTATCTAGCTCGGGGTTTTAATAACGCAGTTATGTTAGATCAAATGTCTTCGGAAAATTCAAACAGGACTATTTTCGAGGAAGTACATACTTTTTGAAACATGAAATATTCAACAATTCCAACAAAAACTACGAAATTTGAACATTTTTGATTTTGTGATTTTTTAAAATTAGAAACAATATTGGAAATGCGAACATTTTTTCAAATACAGAATTAAAAAAAAATGAAAACTGAACATTTGTTGAGTACGTGAACAAAATTTGAAAATTCGAACATTTTCTGAACCTATGGACAATTTGTGAAAACGCGAACAATTTTGTGAAAAAGCAAAATAATTATGGAAAAGGAGTACATATTATGAAAATGCGAGTTATTTAAAAAAAATTCAAACAGAAATTGAAAGCGGGAACATTTTAAAATTCTTCAACACCTTTTGAAAAGCGTGAACATTTTTTAATCTGTGAACAGGTTTTGAATGGGAACAGTTTTTTGAAACTCCGAACAATTTTCAAAAAAAACATTTTTCGAATTTGGAACAGATATTTGAAAGTCTTGGGCTTATTTTGAGAGAAAAGGAAAAAATAATAAATAAATAAAACAAAAATGAAATAGATAAAACAGAAAAGGAAAAAAACAGAAACAGAAAAATGGAAAATAAAAAACACGCTTAAGGAACATTCTGCATGGTTTCAAATCCGATAAAAACCGGCTGGGCAACTTCTAGAAATTTTCCAAAACCTTAAACTGCCTACAGCAGGCGATGGGCTGGCCCACTTGATCGCTCCCCTGTGCGACTGGTAGACTGTTTGACGCAGAGAATGTCAAATAGGGCTTTCCAGGGATCAATGTCAGGACCAACTGCTACGCAAGTGACAGACTAGCCACTACGCCACATATCAGGTTCGTGTTTCAATACTAGGCCGTATTCTACTTAAAGTAAATAAGTTGGACGCATGCTACTGGTTCCCATGTATATAATGTCAGTTTTTTCCTTTTCTTTAGTATTGTTTCTTCTCCGGGGTTTTCCTTAGTTTCTTCAGTTTTTTTCATTTACCTTTTCCTTTGGTTTATTTTATTTCCTTTTCGGTTTTCTCTTATTTCTTTTAATTCTTTTATTTTCTTTTTTCATTCTACATTTGTATATAAAATTTCAACATTTTATCAAATACTTGTTCAACATTTTTCAAATAATTTTTTGTTATTTTTCAAATACTTGTTCAAGGTTTTCATATACATGATCAACATTTTTTCAAGTACGTGTTTAGCATTTTTCAAATCCTTGATCAAAAAAATTTAAATACTTATTCAACATTGTTGAAATATTTGTTCACCTATTTTCAAATACTTGTTAAAAAAATTTCAAATAGTTATTCAACATTTTTAAAATACTTGTTCAAAATTTTATATATTTGTTCAATACTTTGAAAGTACTTGTTCAATATTTTTAAATTCTTGTTAAACATTTTTATTTACATGGTCAACATTTTGCAGATATTTGTCCAACATTTTTCAAATACTGGTTCAACATTTTTAAAATATTTGCTCAACATTTTTAAAATGTTTTCAAAAGTCTTTTGAGTACTATACATATTTAGAATATTTCATATCATAAACAAATGCACAAAAGTAAATCAAAAACAAAAAACAAAACACGTATAAGAAAAACAGGAAAGAAGACTGTACTCTTCTGCACTCATGGGCCGGCCCAGCTCGCTCTCGCTGAAGGCGAGACATAGCGCAAACCGGCGGCTGCAGCCGGGTTAACTGGGCTCAGACCATTATTGAATTTTTTTTATTTCTATGTCTTAGTTCCCAAGAAGGGCGCCAATTGTAGATCAAACCAGCCACCTCCCGCATACACGTAACCAGGAAAACCACCACCCCAACGACTGGGATGTGGTAGCCTTTATCCTTTCTCCTCTTTTATTCGTTCCTTTTCCTGCTTTTTTTGTTTTTTCCTTCTTACAGGTTTGGTGAGTTGAAAAACTTTTTTGAAAATTGATCAACTTTTTAAAATTTGATAGACTTTTTTTTTCAAAATTAATGAACTTTTCTAAAATTCGGTGAACTTTTTTCCTAATTCAATGAAGTTTTTTCAAAACCGATAAACAGTTTTTTGAAAACCTTTATTTTAAGAAAAAAATTAGTTATCTTTTTTTCATAAAAAATTGAACTTTTTACAAATTCGATGAACTTTTTTCAAAATGGATGAACATTTTTTCGATACTGATGAATCCTTTCCATTTTTCACAATTTTTTTCTAATTTTCGAACCTTTTTTCATAATTCCCTTTTTTGTGAATTTCTTTTTAAAATAATTAATTCTAGATATATAATATATCTCTACAGAAACGAAACGGTCAAATACATCTCATTTTTTATAGTTGATAAGCATGGCATCCTGGTCTGGTGGTTCTAGCGTTAGGTTGTTATACCTTCAGTGAAGGTTTCGAATCCAAGTTCTTGTCTATATACCAATTTTTTTTAGAACATCTCTAGCAGAACTCTTAAACCATGGAACTGAAAATGCGCTTTTCAGTTCGCGGAAACATGTTTTAAGGCAGAGGCGAGGACGAAAAAAATTGAAGGTGTGGCGAAGTCTTAAGGAAATAATTCTTTTGATGCAAATCGAAAGAGTTAAGACAAATTACAAACGAAAAGCTAAATACAATGAATATGTAGTCATATTTTAATAGGAAAATAACCTAAAATATATCGATAATGAAGCTTTCAATGGCATGTGCCGAAATATTGACACTTCCACAGATGCTTGGATTTGTCACTACCAAATACTTCAAAATACTTCTTCAAATCTGCAATCACAACATTAATATATCACTACAATCTACTCGAATTTAAGGCTTGAAGTTGCTGTTCAAAATTGCTATAAAATTTCAGGACAAAGAGAAATTACCTCTTCCCCTTTTCTTTGGATTTACTAGTCCATTCCCCTTTCTATCCATCTTCTAGTAATCTGGACATAATGGCACCGGCTGGGCATCTTATTAGCTTATACGTATAATCATCTAAATTCAAAAACTTGTTCGTACAGTACACCGTTATATTCAGAATTACTGCAGTTGGTTCGAAATTTCAGATCCTCGAGAATTGACAGAAGAAAAATCGGAAATACCTAACAAAGTGGCTGCAACTAGTCTCTGGTACGGACCCTGAGGAACTACCAAGGAATTGCTAGGAAAATCCCAATGGAGCTTGCTACCGCCACTGGAGCCATCTGTTGCTGCCGCCGCTGAAGACGTCGCTTGCTGCCTTTGCTGGAGCGCCGCTGGAGCCACCGCTGAAGCTTGCTGCCGCAGCCTTCTAAGCCCCCAGCCTGCCGCCGTCGTCGGTCGCCCGCCTGGTCCTCGCGACCTGGCCAGCCGCCGCCGCCGCGCTAGCTTTGGGTTGCGTCGCGTCTGGAGAGGTGCGTGTGTGCCGTTTTTTTTTTTGCCTCATGTTCGTGGGCGCTCGATCGAATCGATCCTGTCCGTGGTCGATCTCCACGGGGCACCGCTACTGGCCCAACAGCCTGGATGCGTCGGCCCATTAGGCTCTGTACCGGCACTGCAGTCGAACGAGTCGAGAGTTTGCCGATCGGTAGATCCGTAGATTAGATGCATACGTATTAAATTTTTTTTGCCCGAAATCAAGGTATGGCGGCTGCCATATCCTGCCCACCGGAGCCCTCCGCCAATGTTTTAAGGGTCAATTTAAGCTGCGGCGGAGCACACCCCTCAAACTTAAATAGTAAAACCAAACATTTGCATATTTTTTCCCACATCTTCTTCCTTTCGCCTGTGTCCATGGTCTCCTACAAAGTTGGCAGACAGCGCACAAAAGCGGCCAAATACGGAGCCGACGACAGCCAAATACGGAGCGCACCCAAATCGAGGAGCTAGCTACTCCCACCTTCCACATATATATATATATATATATAGGGCCTAGTTTATTTTTGAAGGTTACCTTTGACTATTTCATAAAATTAATAATATATGAGATGCATAATGTGAAAATTATATCATTACAGGCTCATTTCACTTACGAATTTGATGGCGTGTTTTGTGTAACTTATATGCTATATATTATTGCTCTAACATATGGTTAAACTTAGTTTCAGAAAACATATTAGACTCTATATAAATGAAAGAAGGGAGTAGCTAGCTAGCTCCTCCGTCGAGTTAGCCAACTCTAGGAGCTAGCCAGCTCCTCTGTCGGTGGCTCAGACGACGGACGCGAATGGCAGACACGGATGTTTTCCTGGCAGTTGAGCTCCCGCCAATTATTTATCCCGATACAACATACAAGGCACTGTAGAAGCGGACGCAAAAACACAGATTGAGAGGAGTTTTTTACCGCGCTCCTTAAAAAATTTCATAGGTCAGAATCGTTTACGGATTCTATTCGGATCACTTTTTCCGCCTAAAACTATAAACCAACAGTTATTTTACAGTTTCGTGCGTTTTAAGGGGTCTGCTTGAGATGCTCTTAGCGCCAACCGACGCTTACAGCGCCGACTAGGAGCTCCCCTTTTGACGCTTCTTGTGTCACGGACAGGGCACCCTCCCAATGGGCCGGCCCACTAAGAACCTGTAGCGAGCTACTGTGCCGCCAATTTTTTTCTAGTTTATGTTTCGTTCAGCTTTCAGAAAAATATAGAAAAAATACTTGCAAAAGTGGAAAATTTTATTGAAAATCTTAGAACCTTTTTTAAAAATGGAAAGTTTTTTTGTAACGTGAACATTGTTTTGGAATGAAATCTTTTTAAAATATTTGAACTTTTTTGGAAAGCCGGATATTTTCTAAAATTTTAATCATTTTTTGATTTTTTTAACATATTTGAGAAAATCGAATGTTTTATGAAAATTCAAATGAAATTCTACATTCACAAAAAATAGATTTTTTTTTCGAAAAAACCTATAAACGATTAACAAGAAAGCAAAACCAAAACTATGGAGAAGGTTCCCAAAATCTGTTTTTCCAGCAGCCCAAATCACTCGCTACATGCTGCTGCCTTGTGCGTTTGCCTGCCTAGACGCAACGAGCGTCAAATAGAAAACACAGTCATATTCATTGCCTTAAGCACCGAATCGTACAGCGGCCGTGATCCATCAGTCTCCTGCTAGCTAGACCTCATTGTGTTACGCAAAAAAAAAAAAGCTAGACCTCATTGTGAGCTCACAAGCTGTTCCCTGGTCGATTCGGGTGTTTTTTTTTCTCTCGTTCCACTGTTGTTGGATGGAGAAAACATGTATCGGGTTTTGCCTTCTTTTGTTTGGAAAAGTTGGTGAAATCGAAAAATACTCTGGGTGTTTTAAAAATTCTTGTGAATTTGAAATTTCATAAGTGTCCATGAATTTTGAAAAAATAATTAATCTTAAAAATATATTTATGGATTTTAAAAAGTGCATGAACTTGAAATCATATTCTAGGGGGGTCATCTAGTTTTGCTTCGACAGGGAGCAAGGGTAGTTTTTAGTTTTTTTTTGTAGTATTTTTGTATGTTTAGTATGTAGTATATGCAATGTCACATTTGGTTGTGCTATGTTTATATCTATCATATCTACGAAACTATTATGACCTAGGTGTAAATTCTTGTAAGTAGGCTCATCGATGGCGGGGCCGAGTTGGGTGACCGCACAAGGCCACAAAATTTCGGCCTCTATTGACTGCTTTAAGTCAACCGATCAATTTTTTCTGCCTTGCTCGGCTTCTCTATTCCATTGATCGTTAACAAGACCCTAACATCAATTCCCCATCCGTCAATTGCCCAATCGCACGTGAAACTACGACATCAGATCGTCTCCATGGTCGACCACTTCTGCCGATCACCCACCACGAGCCGACCATGTGTGCCCTCACCCCGATTGCTCCACTGCTAGGTAATGGATTCATATGTTCTCATTTGATTTGATGGGAATGGCCGAACGGGGCTAGGTTTAGGGCAAAGTCATTAGTATTACTTGATTTCTCTTTGGGGAGCATTATAAAATCACCATGTAAGTGCTGTGCTGCGCGGCGCTCATTGATTTTGTTTTTGTGTAGATTTTCCAATTTCCTATTTGAATAATAAAGCATTAAATTTCGTTTGTATATGAAAACGGGAAAAGTTTATTTCTTGATCTTCATCATATCTTCCGGAATCAGAATAGATGGACTTAAAGTTACATGATGAAGTCACACTGTGCATTAGTTATGTTATTAGTTCTTCTGCTATATGAAGTTTTCGCGTCCTATTTTGATTGTCGCCCCGGGGCAACAAATTTCAGGAGACGTCCCTGCTTTGTATGGATTTGAACAAACATATTAGACGTCAAAATAATCCAGTCCAACTGGAGATGCTGTTTGTCCACTCACGAACGAAGGATTTGTGATAACGAGTTCTTGTTTATCACCACATATTCCATAACATGCTGAAGCTTCTACTGAGCACTGAGTACTGACATACTGCTGTGCAGCAGTCGTTGGCTGCAAAATCGACTGCTGCTGCTGCTGCTGCTGCTGCACTGGGCTGCTCGGAAGTGGACCGACAGAGCAGCCTTGCTGTCCTGGGCCTGAAGCGCGAACGGACGCCGCGACCACTTGAGCAGCAAGCAGGAGGATATCTACAGCCAGATTGGGTCCAGCGCTCCGCACTTTGGACCGAACTAGCCCGAACTTGGTCCTCTCGTGCAGTGGACCGGCCGGGGACATGCCTGGCCGCCGGGCAGTAGGAGAGAGAATGTAGCAACTAGAGGCCGAGAGTGACATTGGGGGATTTTATTTCAAATGATTCAAAAATGATACTATTTTCAAGTTTAAAAAATGGAAAAACTTCTGTGAAAACTTCTACATAATAAATGATGGATCTGTAAAATTTTGTTCAAAAATATTATGATTTGCAAGCTGCATAAAGAAAACAAATTCTGGGCCAACAACCAAAAAAATTGGCCCATTTACATGTACGCATTTCTTTTTTTGTGTACACCACGTATGAAAGTATATTGTCATATTCCGCAAAGAAAGTATATTGTCATGAAATTTTCCCTGAATGTTATATATGTATTTGTGTGTGTACAGAAAGTTTTTTCTATGTAGAAATATGTTTTTGTTAAAGTCCTCCCCTGTGCAAATCCAATGATTTGAATAGTACCCCTGTGCAAATCCAAAACATAACCTAATTTAACCATAATAATCCTAAAGACCTCAAACGTACGCGTGGTAGGGCTCCCAGCCCGACTCAATCACGTTCTAGCTCTCGCTAACTAACCACCCCACATCATACCCAGCTGACCCATGACACGTTGCAAATTGAGCATGAACCATGCGAGGTTGCACTACTACAGGAAGATCCAGTAGTAACGGGCGTAAAAAGTCCATCATTGACGGGCGAGGCTATCAGGAGCGCCCGCCGCTACTAACATGTCAACAGTGGCGACCGGGTCGCCCACCATTAGTAGAACATTTTTAGTGGCGGGGTGTGCTTTGTGCCCGCCTTGCTTCTACTAAGAAGGGATGTATAACTTCGATTGAAGCAGTTTATGTACCCGCAGACGATTTGATCGACCATACCCCTGCCACAACATTTGCACATTTGGATGCTATTGTCATACTTTCCATAGGATTAGCTTCCAAGGGTATTTATCCAGCAGTAGATCCTTTAGATTCAATCGCCGGGAATAGCAATGCCGGGCCTTCGTCTACACCCACCACAGTCGTGTGGGGTAGCACTGGCTAGCCCTTTTTGACACCTGCTGCTGGTAGCAATCCAACCCTATAGGAGAAACGTTGTAAGCATTTTATCACGTGATTGCAACATTTTGCACATGATTAACACGTTGCATTACATATATAAAATATTGTCTCAACATTCAAACATTCATCCACACGCATACAACACATTACAATGTGGTCACAATAATTAAGAGCATTAGTGCAGCAAACAGAGTAAGAAGTGCAGGGCAACAAACATGTCTTATCACACAATTAATATTTCGACAAGTTGTTTAAAGGAGTCTATATACCAACTTGGTACGTTGGTAATCGGCGAGAACAAGTCATCCACGTCCTTCGATTGTTCGGCTTTGTAGTTGGGGTTGTCGTCCGTCGTGTAGCTATGGCTTAAAGTGGAACTTCCCGTCCTGACAACCTCCCCATTGATGATCCTTGCCGACACCTTCCGGAGGCGCTCACGCTCTCTTGAGAATCCCCTATCTACATGTCACTCTCTTTCTCCTCAAACCACTGGGTGATTTGGTGATGATTCTTCACAAATTAGGTTGAGCGTAAAAAGTCGTCCATGAGGGTCATGACATAGTAGACAAACCTTTGGGAGGTTTGGACATTTGGTTCTTGGTAGCAATAATAGCTGCTGATGAACTTGAATTCCGAATGTTGTGTCATATTTTTTTCCTGCTATTCTTATACATGAGTAGAGCAGCATTTAGAACTTCCTTTAGTTTGGTACAAGTCTTTTGAGGGCCTCTCTTTGAACCAAAGAAATAAGCCCAACCCTGTAACGACAATAGTGTGATTGTGATCCAGTGTTGATTGTTGCGCAGAGAATTGAAGAAATCAACGTGTTGTTGGGAAATGTAGCATGCAATTTCAAAAAATTTCCTACGCTCACGCAAGATCTATCTAGGAGACGCATAGCAATGAGAGGGGGAGAGTGTGTCCACATACCCTCGTAGACCGAAAGAGGAAGCGTTTGACAACGCGGTTGATGTAGTCGAACTTCTTCTCGTTTCGACCGATCAAGCACCGAACGTACGGCACCTCCGAGTTCTACACACGTTCACCTCGATGACGTTGTTAACGCATATCTCTCTCGATGCAGTTTTGGTGATTGATGACAACAAGTTTGCGGACTAACCGTGTGCTTCGAGCATTTCAGAGATTCATCCTTTGGCACGAGACGATTTCTTTCCCCTCAGAGTGTTATTCAAGACGGTGTAGCTCGTTCGTTTCTTGTTTGGTGGACTAGTTTCGTAGGAGTCACCGTACTATCAAGAGGGGGTTCGCTTTGGTACGACTAGGGTAGAATCATCACGTACACTTCCGTTTCTCACCCTCTGAGCCTTCCCGCTTCGTTGGAGGTTTGATTCCCTGCTGAATGGGCAGTCTTTGGCCCCAGCGATAGTACCGCGGTGCCCAACGGTAGTACCGCTTGAGGGTCCTCAGCGGCAGTACCGCTGCGGTACCGGGCCACTACCGCCTCGACTCGAGGGGGGCGCATCTCGTGTCGGGTTGAGCGGCACTTGCAGCGGTAGTAGATGCGGTAGTACCGCTCAAGAGCGGTAGTACCGCCCTACCACTGCGGCAGTACCGCGCTGGACACGGTCCCTACTCTATCTTCAAGCCCTCCCAGGCTGGGCGGTAGTACCACAAGGGGGAGCGGTAGTACCGCTGGGTCCAGCGATAGTACCGCTGCCCCCTGCGGTAGTACCGCCCTCTGCGGGGCTGTTTTGGGGGTAACGGTTGGATGGGGTCCTTTAGTATAAAAGGGGGTCCCCTTCTTCCTCGTTGACTTACCTCTTCCCCCATAAGCTCTCCATTAATGCTCCAAGCTCCATTTTCTCCCGATCTCTCTCCCTAGCCAATCAAACTTGTTGATTTGCTCGGGAGTGGTTGAGAAGGCCCCGATCTACACTTCTACCAAGAGAAATTTGATTCCCCCACCTATCCCTAGCGGATCTTGTTACTCTTGGGTGTTTGAGCACCCTAGACGGGTGAGGTCACCATGGAGCCATAGTCCAGTGTGGTGAAGCTTCATGGTGTTG
Organism: Triticum urartu; assembly: GCF_003073215.2. Classification (NCBI taxonomy): domain Eukaryota; kingdom Viridiplantae; phylum Streptophyta; class Magnoliopsida; order Poales; family Poaceae; genus Triticum; species Triticum urartu. The sequence continues at coordinate 700,577,253 of NC_053024.1, read as the reverse complement.
TTGGGAGCCTTCGATTAAGTTGTGGAGATTGCCCCAACCTTGTTTGTAAAGGTCCGGTCGCCGCCTCCAAGGGCACCAATAGTGGAATCACGGCATCTCGCATTGTGTGAGAGCGTGAGGAGAATACGGTGGCCCTAGTGGCTTCTTGGGGAGCATTGTGCATCCACACCGCTCCAACAGAGACGTACTTCCCCTCAAAAGGAAGGAACTTCGGTAACACATCCTCGTCTTCACCGGCTCCATCCTTGGTTATCTCGTACCTTTACTTGTGCAAGCTTATTAGTGTTACTTCACGTGCTTGCTCGTGTGCTTGTTGTTGTTGCATCATATAGGTTGCTCACCTAGTTGCACTTCTAGACAACCTACCTTGATGCAAAGTTTAATTTGGTAAAGAAAAGCTAAAAATTGTTAGTTGCCTATTCACCCCCCTCTAGTCAACCATATCGACCCTTTCAATTGGTATCAGAGCCTCGTCCCTTTACTAAGGACTTTACCGTCCGAAGAGTATGGTTGATACCGTAGACGGTGTGGAGGAACACTCCGGTGTGAATCCGATCTCGTCTACGGGCGATGGGGGAACCTCGGTCTCTCGTGAGGAATTCAATGTGGCCTTGGAGACATTGAAAACCTCCATGACGACCGAGGTTGAAAGCATGTTTACTAAATTCATTGAAGGGCTTAAACTATCCACCACACCGTTGAAAGTGGGTGATCCCACTGATTCTTGGGTTTATCGCTTTAAGCGTCATTTAAATAATGTGAACACTAATCTTTGGAGAATCATTGAAGAAGGTTTCTATCCGCATGACCCAAGCAACTTCACTCCTCGAGAAGCCGCGGATAATCAATTCAATGAGAATGCTCTCTTCATCATCGAAGATGCAATTCCACCCGAAGATCTACCTCATCTTCGGCCCTTCGCCTTAGCCAAAGATGCATGGCTTTGTGTTATCTCTCTATACCGGGGAAGCGCAAGCATTCAACGCTCCAACTATGAAGTAGTGCAAGATGAAGCCGATGAGTTTGCAATGAAAGAAGATGAAGAACCTCGTGAGCTTTATCGGAGAGTAACCAAACTCGCGGTCTCACTCAGAGATCACGAGAGCAAGGACACGGATGACAATTGGATCAAGCGTAAATTCCTCAAGGCAATGATGCCGTACCACAAGGCCATGTCCTCCGTCATTCGTCAAAGGCCAGACTTCCACACTTTAACCTCAAGTGAAGTGTTGTATGAGTTTGTGGCTATGAACATCTTGGACAAGACCGCCGACAATGCGGTGCTTCGTTCTCAAAGGGCAAAGAAGCCCAACCTTGCATTGAAGGACAAGGTTTGTGTTGAATAAGAAGAAGAAAAAGAGGAAGAAGAGGAAAGCAACCCCGAAGATACAAAGTATGCCTATCATGAACACATGGCACTTGCTTCAAGGCAATTTTGAAGCAAGAAAAACTCAAGGCCAAACTTCAACAAGAACAACTCAAATGGCACGAAGAGCAAGCAACGTGTGAGGACTTGCTACAATTGTGGCAATGTGAGCCATTTTGTTGCGGAGTGCCTGTATGAGAAGAGGGAAGACAATGGCGGCAAGCTCATTCAAAAGGACAAATCCAAGTCTTTCCCCAACAAGAGCAACTTCACCAAGAAGACCCCTCACAAGGCGTTGGTGGTTCAAGAAGAGTACAATGTGGATGATGATGATGATGAAGATGGTGAGTCGGTTGACATGGTCTCCGTTGCCATTGCAAAAACTCCATGAGTGTCTCTCTTCGACACACCCAATGAGAACATCACCGCCAAGTGCCTCATGGCTAAAGCCACCAACAAGGTAACCCCCAACATCAAAACTTCCATCATTAATAATCCTTCCTTGACGGATTGCATTGATGAATGTGAGGGATCTAATGTGGAGGAAAATGAGTTTGAGTCCTTTATGGGTAAACTCAAGGGTAAATCCAAGAAGCATTTTGTTGCTCTCTTGGAACAACTTGGTGAAGCCAATGACATGATCGAGGCTCACGAAGATACTATCTCCAAGATGGAGGGGCATAGTCGTGACTATGCTGATGAGATTTCTGATCTTTCCAATGCTCTTGAGGAAGAGCGTGGTCTTCGTTTGGCTCTTGAGGAGTCACACAACGTTGATCATGCTAAGTTAAAGAAAGATTCTGATCATGCTCTCGTTGTTTCTCGTGTGCTAAACTCCGAGAAGGCCAAACTTGGGGTTGATCTTGCTAGACTCAAAGAGGAGTTTGATCTACTTGACAAGGCTCACAAGGTCTTGAAGGGTGCTCATGCTAGCCTCAAAGAGTCTCATGATCAACTTCAAATAAAGCTAACCAAGGAGAAATCCACTTTTCCTCGTATGATGTTAATTGATAATGCAAATGCTACTAACCCATGTTGTGAGCATGTGCATCTTGTTGAGGAGAACACTAAGCTAAAGGTGCAACTTGAGAAAGGCCTTGTGTCTTGCATACAAGGCGAGAAGAATCTCAATGACCTTTTGACCAACCAAAAGGGAGTTGTGGCCAAGGAAGGGATTGGGTACGTGCCCAAGTCCAAAACCAAGAAGAAGAATGACAAGACCAAATGACCTCCTCCTCTCAAGAAAACTTTTGTGAAGGAGGGAGAGGGTGCTACTAGGGAGAAGGAGAAGAACTCTATGAGGGGTAGTGATGCCAAGAAGGGCAACACTTCCATTCCCAACAAAGCCGGCGACTTTAACCCTTCTTATGTATTGTGCCATGCTAGAGATGGGCATGTTTATGCCAAATTTGTTGGTTCTCCTTATGAGTACATTGAATGGTCTATTTGGGTTCCTAAGACCCTTGTTACTAACTTCAAAGGACCCATTACAAAATGGGTACCTAAAACCAAGCATTGATCTCTTGTAGGTGTTTGCTTCCGGTGGGGGATCATGGTTGCTCGATAGTGGAGCTACTAATCATATGACCGGGAGCAAGGACTTGGTGGTGGACGTGCAAAAGATTCTATCCATGCCCACCAACGTCGAGTGGGGTGATGCCTCGTCTTCTAAGGTATTGGGACTCGGCAAAGTTGTCATTTCTCATGATCTTATGATCGAGATGGTCATGCTTGTTGAGTCCCTTGCATACAATTTACTTTCCGTTCGTCAACTAGCACTCATAGGCTTTGCCACTTTCTTTGATATTGATACCGTGGCCCTCTTGTGGAGCAAGACTCTTAAAGTAGCCTTTGTTGGGCATGTCGAGAATGGTCTCTACGTGATTAAATTTTCTGAGCGACCCACTAAGACCGCGACATGCCTAATGGCTAAAGTTGACGTGGGATGGCTTTGGCATCACCGTCTAGCCCACATCAATATGAGATCTTTGCAAAGTCTTCTCAAGGGGGACCATGTCCGTGGACTAACAAATGTTAGTTTTGCCAAAGATCGTGCTTGCAGTGCTTGCATCGAAGGAAAGCTACATGAGAAGGCTCACCCTCCCACGACTATCATCTACTCGAAGAGGCCTTTGGAGCTCCTTCATTTGGATCTCTTTGGACCTCCATCCTTTGATAGTCTTGGGGGCAGAAAGTATTGTTTGGTGATTGTGGATGACTATTCAAGATACACTTGGGTATATTTCTTCAAGAGGAAGAGCAAGACCCAACAAACCATCATCGACTTTGCAAATGAAGCTCAATGACAACACAATGCAAAGATCTTGACTATAAGAAGTGACAACGGCTCCGAGTTCAAGAACTACACCTTGGATGAGTTTTTGAGTGATGAGGGAATCAAGCATCAATATTCCGCACCTTATACCCCTCAACAAAATGGTGTAGCGGAGAGGAATAACCGGACGTTGATGGATGCGGCGAGGACCATGATGGCGGAGTTCAAGTCTCCCTACAACTTTTGGGCCGAAGCCATCAACACCGTGTGTCATGCATCTAATCAGCTCTACCTCCGCAAAGGCTTGAACAAGACTCCATATGAGATACTCATCGGTAACAAGCCCAATCTCAAGTACTTCCGGGTGTTCAGGTGTAAGTGTTTCATTCTCAAGAAAGGTGTCCGTTTGTCTAAATTTGAGGCTAGAGCTTATGAGGGCATATTTGTTGGTTATGCTACAAACTCTCATGCTTACCGTGTTCTCAATAAGTCCACGGGACTTATTGAGGAAACATGTAACGTGGAGTTTGATGAGAATAAAGGCTCCCAAGTGGAGCAAAGTGGTACTTGTGATGTAGGTGATGAAATTCCTCCCCAAGCCATAAGAAGAATGGGTGTTGGTCATATCCTACCCATTGAGGAACCCCTTGTGGCCGAAGGATAAGGACAATGTTCCACTCAAGTGGAACCTTCACCAACCCAAGACCCACACGCTTCCGAAGAACAAAGTGAGGGCCCTCAACCTCAAGAACAAGACCAAGGTCAAGGTCAATCTCAAGATGGTGTTGTAACATCAAGTGATGCCCAAGGTCAAGTTCCCTCCTCCGAGCAAGTTCAAGATCAAGAGCTTCCACAAGATCAAGAACAAGCTCAAGACGATGCTCAAGATGATCAAGTGACCACTCCTCGTCTCACCCCCGAGGAGGAATTGGAGCGTCGTGCCGCCAAGGTTGCTTCCAAGCTCTCCACCAAGGATCATCTTGCTACCTCTTGAGCACTGCCTTGGATTTCCCCGAAGAGGAGAGGATGATGCAGCAAAGTAGCGTAAGTATTTCCCTCAGTTTTTGAGAACCAAGGTATCAATCCAGTAGGAGGCTACGCACGAGTCCCTTGTACCTACACAAAAACAATAGCTCAACGCAACCAATGCGCTTAGGGGTTGTCAATCCCTTCACGGTCACTTACGAAAGTGAGATCTGATAGAGATGATAAATAATATTTTTGGTTTTTTTGGTATAGAGATGCAAAGTAAAAAGTAAAAGCAAAGCAATAATAAAGTGATGGAGATTGATATGATGAGAAAGAGACCCGGGGGCCATAGGTTTCACTAGTGGCTTCTCTCAAGAGCATAAGTATTCTACGGTGGGTGAACAAATTACTGTTGAGCAATTGACATAATTGAGCATAGTTATGAGAATATCTAGGTATGATCATGTATATAGGCATCACGTCCGAGACAAGTAGACCGAAACGATTCTGCATCTACTACTATTACTCCACTCATCGACCGCTATCCAGCATGCATCTAGAGTATTAAGTTAAAAATAGAGTAACGCCTTAAGCAAGATGACATGATGTAGAGGGATAGTTTCATGCAGTATGATAAAAAAACCCATCTTGTTATCCTCGATGGCAACAATACAATACGTGCCTTGCTGCCCCTTCTGTCACTGGGAAAGGACACCGCAAGATCGAACCCAAAGCTAAGCACTTCTCCCATGGCAAGAACAACCAATCTAGTATGCCAAACCAAACCAAAAATTCGAAGAGACTTGCAAAGATAACCAATCATACATAAAAGAATTTAGAGAAGATTCAAATATTATTCATAGATAGACTTGATCATAAACCCACAATTCATCGGTCTCAACAAACACACCGTAAAAAGAAGATTACATTGAATAGATCTCCACGAGAGAGGGGGAGAACATTGTATTGAGATCCAAAAAGAGAGAAGAAGCCATCTAGGTACTAACTATGGACCCGTAGGTCTGAAGTAAACTACTCACACTTCATCGAAGAGGCTTGGATGATAATGTAGAAGCCCTCCGTGATCGGTGCCCCCTCCGGCGGAGCTCTGGAACAGGCCCCAAGATGGGATCTCGTGGATACAGAAAGTTGCGGCGGTGGAATTAGGTTTTTGGCTCCGTCTCTGATCGTTTGGGGGTACGTGGATATATATAGGTGAAAGTGCAACTATCCCTAGGTGGTTTTGGTAATTCATAACAACATATAGCTCACTGAGCTAATGCTATTCCAAGATGATTATTTCAGGAAAGCTCAATGATTGGCATGGCATGGATGGTGAAAGTGGAACCCTCAAAATGCTAAGGACAAAGGATTGGCTCAAGCTCAAAAGCTCAAGACTCTTCATTTTATATTTTAGCGATCCAAGATCACATTGAGTCTTTAGGAAAAGCCAATACTATCAAGGAGGGATGAGGTGTCGCTTAATGAGCCTCTTGCTTCATGTGCTTAATGATATGCTCCAAAATCCTCAGCTACTTTCCCATATCCACATATGACCTAAACCCTAAGCCAAACTCGGTCCTACCGATTCTTTCTATCCGGCGCCACCGTGTTTCACATGTCATAAGCCACTGCCAAACCCTAGCAATTCGGTTCTACCGATAGGGATCTCGGTCTCACCGAGATGGGACTGCAAACTCTCTGTTTCCTTTTCGTAACTTTTCGGTCTCACCAAAAGAGCGGATCGGTCCCACCGAGATTGCAATGCAAACTCTCTGTTTCCCTTTTGTATCTTTTCGGTCTCACCGAAAAGAGCAAATCGGTCCCACCGAGTTTGCCTGACCAACTCTCTGGTTAGCTAATTACCAAAATTGGTCTCACCGAGTTTGTGTAATCGGTCTCACCGAGATTAGGTTATGCCCAAACCCTAACAAAATTGGTCCTACTGAGTTGCATGTCAGTCCCACCGAAAATCTCTAACGGTCACTAGGTTTACCTTTTCGGTCCGACCGAGTTTGTTGATTCGGTCCCATCGAGATTGGTAAATTGTGTGTAACGGTTGGATTTTGTGTGGAGGATATATATATACCCCTCCACCTCCTCTTCATTCGTTGAGAGAGCCATCAGAACAAATCTGCACTTCCAACTCATATGTTCTGAGAGAGAACCACCTACTCATGTGTTGAGACCAAGATATTCCATTCCTACCATATGAATCTTGATCTCTAGCCTTCCCCAAGTTGCTTTCCACTCAAATCTTCTTTCCACCAGATCCAAATCCTATGAGAGAGAGTTGAGTGTTGGGGAGACTATCATTTGAAGCACAAGAGCAAGGAGTTCATCATCAACACACCATTTGTTACTTCTTGGAGAGTGGTGTCTCCTAGATTGGCTAGGTGTCACTTGGGAGACTCCGACAAGATTGTGGAGTTGAACCAAGGAGTTTGTAAGGGCAAGGAGATCGCCTACTTCGTGAAGATCTACCGCTAGTGAGGCAAGTCCTTCGTGGGCGATGGCCATGGTGGGATAGACAAGGTTGCTTCTTCATGGACCCTTCGTGGGTGGAGCCCTCCGTGGACTCGCGCAACTGTTACCCTTCGTGGGTTGAAGTCTCCATCAACGTGGATGTAGGATAGCACCACCTATCCAAACCACGGGAAAAACATCCGTGTCTCCAATAGCGTTTGAATTCTCCAAACCCTTCCCTTTACATTCTTGCAAGTTGCATGCTTTACTTTCCGCTGCCAATATACTCTTTGCATGCTTGCTTGAATTGTGTGATGATTACTTGACTTGTCCTAAAATAGCTAAAATCTGCCAAGAACTAAAATTGGGAAAAGGTTAAGTTTTTATTTGGTCAAGTAGTCTAATCACCCCCCCTCTAGACATACTTCCGATCCTACAAGTGGTATCAGAGCTTTGGTCTCCATTTGCTTTGATCTCCATAGCTTTTGGTGGTCATAGCCTTGGTTTCACAACCTAGGAGAGTATGGCGTCTAGCGAGGGAAATTATCACCGTAGAGGTCCTTACTTTGATGGTACTAATTTTGCTAGTTGGAAGCATAAAATGAAAATGCATATTCTTGGACATAACCCCGCCGTTTGGGCTATTGTGTGTGTTGGTTTGCAAGGTGACTTCTTTGATGGGAGAGAACCAAACCGTGAAGCTACCGCGGATGAGTTGAAGATGTTGCAATACAACGCTCAAGCTTGTGATATTCTCTTCAACGGATTGTGCCCCGAAGAATTCAACAAAATCAGCCGTCTTGTGAATGCAAAGGAAATTTGGAACACTTTGATTGATATGCACGAAGGTACCGACTCCGTCAAGGAATCCAAGTTGGATGTGCTTCAAAGTCAACTTGACAAGTTCAAAATGAAGGATGGTGAAGGTGTCGCTGAAATGTACTCTAGGCTTGCTCTCATCACAAATGAGATTGCCGGCTTAGGAAGTGAAGAGATGACCAATAGATTCATCATCAAGAAGATTCTAAGAGCCTTGGATGGAAAATATGATACCGTGTGCACATTGATCCAAATGATGCCAAATTACAAAGATCTCAAGCCAACGGAGGTAATTGGAAGAATTGTTGCTCATGAGATGTCACTCAAGGATAAAGAGGAACTTCACAATAAATCAAGTGGTGCCTACAAAGCCTCATGTGAAGCCCCTACATCATCAAGTGAGAAACAAAACTTCAATGAAGAATTGAGCTTAATGGTGAAGAACTTCAACAAATTCTACAAGAGTAGAAGCAAAGATAGAAACTTCAAGTCAAGGTCCTACAATGACAAAAGATCTTCTAGTCGAGAGCGAAACTGCTACAATTGTGGAAGACCCGGACACTATTCCAATGAGTGTACGGCTCCCTACAAGAGAAGAGAAGACTCTCCAAAAAGAAGAAGCAAAGAATCACCACCAAGAGAGAGAAGGAGTAGAGATGATCGTTATGAACGAAGATACTCACGGAGAAGCAAGGATTCGGAAAGGAAGGAAAAATCATCAAGGAGCTACACAAAACGAAGACATCAAGCTCATGTTGGTGAATGGGTATCCGGTTCCGACTCCGACAGCCACTCCGAGAGAAGTTATCACTCCGATTCCGAATATACTCAAGATGAAGGTGTTGCCGGTCTAGCACTTGTGTCAACCAACTCCTACGACATATTTGACTCACCAAATGAAGGAATTGGAAGATTCTTCATGGCCAAAGGCCCTAAGGTAACACACCCCGAGTATGTTGATTTCAACAGTGATGAAGATGACTTGTTAGGCGATGATTTGCTTGTTGACAATTCTAGTGATGAATACTATGATGAAACGTCAATTAATCATGCTAATCAAGATAAAAAGAATGACAATGATAAGGAGAAGATTGAGGCTCTAACTGAAGAACTAAACACTCTTAAGTTAGCTCATGAAACTATCTTCGAAGATCATCGAGAACTTTTAAGAGCTCATGAGAAGTTACGCTTTGAAAAGCTCAATCTTGAGCAAGAGCATGAGTTTTTAAAAGCAATCAATGATGATCTCCGCAAGAAAAGTTCTTCTTACATTGCCAAGCGTTTACTCTTGTCCACTTACATGCCTCAAGTCAAGTCTAGTAACAAGAACAAGAAAGATTCTTCCTCTAGTAGTAACAATGATCATGCTAAATCCAATATTGTTGCTTCTAGTAGTTCTCTTGATTCCACTAATGATTCTCTTAGCCAAGTTACACTTGAGCAAGAAAATAGCTTATTGAAGGGAATTATAGAGAAAGGAGTGTACAAAAGCCTTGCCGGGAGTAAGCAATTCGAGGAAATTGTACGCAAACAAGGAATGCACCGGAAGAATCAAGGTGTTGGTTTTGAACGAAAGTTCAATGCCAATGGAGTTGAGTGGGAAGAAGATCAATACCCCAAGACAAAGTTTGTTCCTCAACAAGAGAAGTATGATACTTCCTTCAAAGGGACACAAGCTCAAGATGATCTTCCACCACAAGACTACAAGCAAAAAGGCAAGGACAAGCTTCAAGAGGAAATTGATGCATTTGAAGAAGCTCCTAAGACCTTAGTCAAGTGGATTCCCAAGACCACCTCAAGTTCCACTTCATCAAGTACGACTACAACTCCAAGGATTCCCATCAAGATGATGTGGATCCAAAATAAGAAGAACTAGAGAGTTCTTGAGGGTGACTCCGCCAACATACTTCACTCTTATCATTTTGGCAAGAACAAGTGCAATCAACTTCCACATCTTGCACTAGTTCAAGGAGTCACAAACCCTCTTGTTGGTAAGACAAGGGACAAGGTAACCTAAAAGTTTTCATGGACATCATCTTGTGTGTGCATCACTCTATGTCTATGGATATCCTTGTTTGTTCCTTGTGGGACTAACCCATGTAGGTATTGAAAGTGCAATTCACTCAAATGGATAGCTCCAAGTGATCTACATCAACATTGAGCATCCACATCTTCAACATCTACATGAAGTCATCATCGACAAAACCCAAGGTTAGTTCATCCCTCTTAGGGGGGATATCACATCTAGGGGGAGCTTTACTCTAAGACTTGGGCTAAAGCAACTCTAAAGATGTGAATACAACAATGCTTTATGTAAAAGTGGTAACCCCACTTGAGCTTAAACGATGAGTATGACCTATGATCAAGTGTTCTCACTTGACTCCTAAGTCAATATACTCATATATAGATGACCTAGTCATCACAAATTGCTTGATAGATACTAGAATTGGTTGTGCATGCTTTGTCACATATTTGAATTGCCATCTTATTGTGTGAGCATGTTGGTTGCATATTTTACTCATTCAAGGACATCCACCTGTTGTTTTGATTGTTTGGTTTTATCTCCTTTTTCCAAGTGGATGGACAAGAATGCCTAAGAACCTCCTCTAGCTATCTAAGCTTTTCTCGTCTCAAACTCTATTCATGCTACATCACAAAATTTGATCAAGTCAGATTCGAACCACTCTGTGTGAGGAGCACTTGGAGTCCCCGATTCGTCATAGACTTAAACTTTCAAAACCTCTTTGTGATTCTCGGTCTGACCGATATCCTACTTTCGGTCCTACCGAGATCATTAAGTTGATCTATGTTTTCGATCTCGGTGCAACCGATTTGAACCATTCGGTCACACCGAGTTGCAACAACTGTATACAGTTTTGCATCTCGGTGCCACCGAGTTGTTCCACTCGGTCACACCGACAGGGTTGGGCTATATATAGTCACGGGCAAAAATTTGGAAATTTCTCCGAACCCCTTCGCCCGCGTGATAGCCTGCTCTGCCAACATGGTCTCCGGATTGTCTCCTCGCCGCCAGCCGCCTTCAGTCGCTGGTCTCCGTCACCGTCAACAGAATTCAACCCCGCCGTTGCCGCCGTAGCGAGTCTCCGCCGAACTAGGGTATGGACTTGGCCTTTGTGCTATTCCCCAATCCAATTCCTAGCACATTGTGATCATATTGATTCTTGCCACGATTGAAACACTCCTATCCAGTCAATGAACTCGTAGATTAGGTTTGATTCGGAAATTTTAGGGTTAGGTTTCCGCCGAAACCATCTCGGACCCACCGAGTTGAAAAACTCGGTCCCATCGATTTGGCTCATGCCATTGCACAAGTGAAACTTGGTCTGACCGAGTATTACTAATCGGTGTGACCGATTTTGGAACTTTGTGAAACCCTAGCAGTCTCGGTGCCACCAAACTGTGACTCGGTCTGACCGAGTTCACTAGTTTAGGTTCCAAAAACTGCTTCGGTATCACCGAGTTTAAAAATCGGTAGATCCGAGATGATTTCTGTGGGAAACTAAAACTAAGTTTTTGAGTCATTCTTTTGAAAAAATATCTGCATTTTGTGATGCTCATCCACTCTACCTCATCTATAAACTATTCACAGGGTCAGCAGTCAGCTTGTTCATCATGTCAGACCAGAGTGATAGTCAGAACATGTCAGAACAGCAAGTGCAGATGAGTGAGGGCACTAGTCCCTCAAGTTCGTCAAATGAAGGCAGCAGGAGCACCCCAAGCAATCTGCCAAAAGCTGCCACTAGACAGAGGAAGAAGAGAACCTCAGACTCAGAGGATGAGGACTATGTGGCAGAAGAGGAAGCAACTTCCAAGAGAGTTGAGCCAGCACAAAGCATAAAGCCAGGGATGAAAATCAAAAGGCCAGCAGGCAGGCAGCCCATGCCAAAGGCCAGAACCTCAGCTCAGATTCCTGAGAAGCCCACTCCCATAGAGCCAGTTGCTGCTGAAGGAAAGAAAAGGAAGGAAAGGGTCAAGAAGACCGTAGCCAGAGTGCTTGGAAAGGCTTCCATCATGGAAGAGGAGGAAGAAGAAGAGGTTGCTGCACCAGCACCTAAGGCACCCAAGCTGATGGGTGATGCCATAAGATCAGGGGCAACTGCTTCCAAGGCCAAGCCAGCTCCAAAGCTAAAACCAAAGAGGAATACAAGAAGCATCCCAGCTGCTGAGAAGAACAAGGCCCCAGTGCCTGACACTGCAGAAGAAGATGAAGAGCAAGTTCTTAGAAAGCTCAAGCCAAAGATCCCAGACCACAATGATGCTCATCTTGTGGCTAAGGACATGAAGCTCAGGAGAGATTCAGGGCTCAGGAAGTGGAGAGAAGCAGATCCGTATGCTTCAAGGAGAAGGACTGCTGTTGACTATAGGTTCCACACTAAGGAACAACAGGACTTCTATGAGACAGTGCTGCTTGATAAGAAGCCAATTGTATGTGATATGAGATGGGTCGACTGGAAATACATCAAGGAAAACGAAGAGCACTATCCTGGAGTGCAGGACAACTTCAAGGCATGTGGAGTAGAGGACTTTGTTGGGCAGAAGCTCACAAAGTGGAATGAGGAGCTTATCATGCAGTTCTACTCCACAACACATTTTTATCCAGATGGTAGGATAACATGGATGTCTGAAGGTACGAGGTACCAATCAACAGTTGCTGAGTGGGCACAGCTTATCAATGCCCCAGAGGAAAATGACGATGACTTGGATGTATATGCCAAGAAGAAGATGGATCATAACTCAATGTCAAACATGTACAAGGAGATCCCAAATGAAGCACTTGATACCTTCAAGTTTGGCTCAGTGCATTATCTTCTGTCAGGGCTACCAACCATCAATTGGATACTGAGGCACACCTTGTTGCCCAAGTCAGGTGATCACAAGATGATCAGAGGCCATGCAATCAACTTGCTTCATATCTTTGATGTGCCACAGAAGTTCAAGGTGATGAGCCTCATGGTAGAGACCATTAAGAGGACAGCAGCAGACCAGAAGAGGAGCTGTGGATATGCCCCACAAATTCAGGAGTTGATCAACTCCAAGATGGGCACGGGCATATACTTATTGGACAAGGAACACCTGCCCATCCGTCCAGATTTTGAAGATAATCAAGTTGTCATGACTGAGAATGAACCATCATCTGCACAAGCACAAGCCAAGAAGGAGAAGGCAAGGAAGGAGAAAGCTGCCAAGATGCCAACTCAAGAGGAGGCATCTGAGTATTTCTTGAAAACCAAACAAGAGCAGCTTGGTTACTTGATTGCATACACCCTGCGGATTGAGAAAGGACTAGCCACCCTAACTCAAAACCAGGAAAGCCTAGAGAGAGTCGTAGAACAAAAGTTCTATGACTTGGATATCAAGGTGATAGAGATTCAGACTGCAGTGGAGCAGCTCCAAGATGACATGCAGGAGAGGAAAGGGAAGACAACCACTGATGCCTTTGCCAGAGTGCCACGAGGTCCGAGGTCGTCTGCAGTGCTAGTTCCTGACACAAGAGCAACCGCCTCAGCTCCAGCCGTAGCACCAGCCCAACCTGCTCCAGCATCTACTTCAGCTCCAACTCCAGCGTCTACTTCAGCGTCTATGGAAGCCTTCGTCCTTGGAGTGCTCCAGACTCCACCACCACCTAAAGATCAAGACTGAGTGTCGTTTTAGCACTATGCATTTTCTAGGAACTTTTTGGTAACTTGTTGCCAAAGGGGGAGAAAATGTATAGATCATAGGCTTCGAGAGAGAGAGTGTTGTTTTTTTCTCTCTTTCTTTATTTGGTGGTTTTTCGAACTTTGTTTGCTTTTGAGTGCTTGAGATACTATGTCATTATTTGTGAGACATTGATGATCATGTGTTTGATCATAAGCTACACTTAATGCTTGGTGAATGTTATTATCTTATCTATCTTATGTGATCATTCACTATTCTTGGTGATGAGTGCATGTATTTCATTCTTATCATTTTAAGCGCTTCACCAAGATGTATGTGACATGGAAGAGTAACCCATGACTCTTACTCTTTGTGCATTTGCAGTCCAAAGCAAATCTTAAATATGCACAAATTTAGGGGGAGCTCTTACTTATCACATACTTCTCAAAGCGACGATATATTTCATGCTTATTATCATTTGTCGAAGCTTTGATCTATATGTTGTCATCAATTACCAAAAAGGGGGAGATTGAAAGTGCAACTATCCCTACGTGGTTTTGGTAATTCATAACAACATATAGCTCATTGAGCTAATGCTATTCCAAGATGATTATTTCAGGAAAGCTCAATGATTGGCACGACATGGATGGTGAAAGTGGAACCCTCAAAATGCTAAGGACAAAGGATTGGCTCAAGCTCAAAAGCTCAAGACTCTTCATTTTATATTTTAGTGATCCAAGATCACATTGAGTCTTTAGGAAAAGCCAATACTATCAAGGAGGGATGAGGTGTTGCTTAATGAGCCTCTTGCTTCATGTGCTTAATGATATGCTCCAAAATCCTCAGCTACTTTCCCATATCCACATATGACCTAAACCCTAAGCCAAACTCGGTCCTACCGATTCTTTCTATCCGGCGCCACCGAGTTTCACATGTCATAAGCCACTGCCAAACCCTAGCAATTCGGTTCTACCGATAGGGATCTCGGTCTCACCAAGATGGGATTGCAAACTCTCTGTTTCCTTTTTGTAACTTTCGGTCTCACCGAAAGAGCGGATCGGTCCCACCGAGATTGCAATGCAAACTCTCTGTTTCCCTTTTGTAACTTTTCGGTCTCACCGAAAAGAGCAAATCGGTCCCACCGAGTTTGCCTGACCAACTCTCTAGTTAGCTAATTACCAAAATCGGTCTCACCGAGTTTGTGTAATCGTTCTCACCGAGATTAGGTTATGCCCAAACCCTAACAAAATCGGTCCTACCGAGTTGCATGTCAGTCCACCGAAAATCTCTAACGGTCACTAGCTTTACCTTTTCGGTCCGACCGAGTTTGTTGATTCGGTCCCACCGAGATTGGTAAATTGTGTGTAACGGTTGGATTTTGTGTGGAGGCTATATATATACCCCTCCACCTCCTCTTCATTCGTTGAGAGAGCCATCAGAACAAATCTACACTTCCAACTCATATGTTCTGAGAGAGAACCACCTACTCATGTGTTGAGACCAAGATATTCCATTCCTACCATATGAATCTTGATCTCTAGCCTTCCCCAAGTTGCTTTCCACTCAAATCTTCTTTCCACCAGATCCAAATCCTATGAGAGAGAGTTGAGTGTTGGGGAGACTATCATTTGAAGCACAAGAGCAAGGAGTTCATCATCAACACACCATTTGTTACTTCTTGGAGAGTGGTGTCTCCTAGATTGGCTAGGTGTCACTTGGGAGCCTCCGACAAGATTGAGGAGTTGAATCAAGGAGTTTGTAAGGGCAAGGAGATCGCCTACTTCGTGAAGATCTACCGCTAGTGAGGCAAGTCCTTCGTGGGCGATGGCCATGGTGGGATAGACAAGGTTGCTTCTTCGTGGACCCTTCGTGGGTGGAGCCCTCCGTGGACTCGCGCAACCATTACCCTTCGTGGGTTGAAGTCTCCATCAACGTGGATGTAGGATAGCACCACCTATCCGAACCACGGGAAAAATATCCGTGTCTCCAATAGCGTTTGAATTCTCCAAACCCTTCCCTTTACATTCTTGCAAGTTGCATGCTTTACTTTCCGCTGCCAATATACTCTCTGCATGCTTGCTTGAATTGTGTGATGATTACTTGACTTGTCCTAAAATAGCTAAAATCTGCCAAGAACTAAAATTGGGAAAAGGTTAAGTTTTTATTTGGTCAAGTAGTCTAATCACCCCCCTCTAGACATACTTCCGATCCTACAATAGGAGGAAGAAGTACGTCGGTGGAGCTTCGAGGGGCCCACGAGGCAGGGGGCGTGCCCCAGGGGGGACGCCCTCCACCCTCGTGACCGCCTCATGGCTTTCTTGACGGAGGGTCCAAGTCTCCCGGATCTTATCTGATGAGAAAATCACGTTTCCGAAGGTTTCATTCCGTTTGGACTCCGTTTGATATTCCTTTTCTTCGAAACCCTAAAACAGGCAAAAAAACAGCAATTCTGGGCTAGGCCTCCGGTTAATAGGTTAGTCCCAGAAATAATATAAAAGTAGATAATAAAGCCCAATAATGTCCAAAACGGTAGATAATATAGCATGGAGCAATCAAAAATTATAGATACGTTGGAGACGTATCACATCTCATGACAAATGTGCTTGGAAGCTTAAGGAAGGGGGTAAGCACTCGTAGACAATTAGCCAACTATTGTGAACATCACGCGTTTGTCTCGTGTGTTGAACCCCAAAAGGTCTATGAGGCGCTCGAAGATCCGGATTGGCTCAATGCCATGCATTAAGAACTCAATAACTTCGAGCGCAACAAAGTGTGGAGATTGGTGCCAAGGCCTACGGGGAACCACAATGTCATTGGAACCAAGTGGATATTCAAGAACAAGAAAGATGCTCATGGGATTATCATTCGCATCAAGGCTCACTTGGTAGCACAAAACTACTCCTAAGTCGAGGGTATCGACTACGGTGAAACATTTGCTCCCGTTGCTCGTCTTGAATCCATTCGCATGTTAATTGCATATGCTTCTCATCATAACTTTAAGTTACAACAAATGGATGTGAAGAGTGCTTTTCTTAATGGTCCTATCAATGAATTGGTTTAGGTCAAGCAACCACCCGGGTTCGAGGATCCCTACTTTCCTGATCACGTGTATCAACTCGATAAGGCACTCTATGGCCTTAAACAAGCCCCACGTGCGTGGTATGACCACCTTACCGAGTTGTTACAAGACCGTGGTTTTGAAGTTGGGCTAATCGACCCCACTCTTTTTACTAAAAAGGTCAAAGGGGAGTTGTTTGTGTGTCAATTATATGTTGATGATATTATCTTTGGTTCCCCTAACAAATCTTTCAATGAGGAATTTGCCGCTCTCATGACCTCAAAGTTCGAGATGTCTTCCATGGGAGAGTTGAAGTTCTTTCTCGGGTTCGAAGTGAAGCAAAGGAGAGAAGGAACCTTCATCAACCAAGCCAAATACACTCAAGACATGCTCAAGAGATTCAAGCTAAGTGATGTCAAGACGGCTTCCACTCCCATGCCCACCAAGTGCCAACTTGACATTGATCCCAATGGTAAAGCGGTGGATCAAAAGGTATATCGCTCCATGATTGGCTCCTTGCTTTACCTTTGTGCATCTAGACCGGATATCATGTTGAGTGTGGGAATTTGTACATGGTTTCAAGCCGCACCTAAGGAAAGTAACTTTGTGGCGGTCAAGCGAATCTTTCGATATTTGGCTCATACCCCAAACTTTAGCTTATGGTACCCAAGAGGAGCAAACTTCAATCTTGTAGGTTATTCGGACTCGAATTGGGCGGGAGAAAAAGTGAAGGAAATATGCCCTAGAGGCAATAATAAAGTTATTATTTATTTCCTCATATCATGATAAATGTTTATTATTCCTGCTAGAATTGTATTAACCGGAAACATAATACATGTGTGAATACATAGACAAACAGAGTGTCACTAGTATGCCTCTACTTGACTAGCTCGTTGATCAAAGATGGTTATGTTTCCTGACCATAGACATGAGTTGTCATTTGATTAGCGGGATCACATCATTAGGAGAATGATGTGATTGACTTGACCCATTCCGTTAGCATAGCACTTGATCGTTTAGTTTGTTGCTATTGCTTTCTTCATGACTTATACATGTTCCTATGACTATGAGATTATGCAACTCCCGTTTACCGGAGGAATACTTTGTGTGCTACCAAACGTCACAACATAACTGGGTGATTATAAAGGTGCTCTACAGGTGTCTCCGAAGGTACTTGTTGGGTTGGCGTATTTCGAGATTAGGATTTGTCACTCCGATTGTCGGAGAGGTATCTCTGGGCCCTCTCGGTGATGCACATCACTTAAGCCTTGCAAGCATTGCAACTAATGAGTTAGTTGCAGGATGATGTATTACGGAACGAGTAAAGAGACCTGCTGGTAAAGAGATTGAACTAGGTATTGAGATACTGACGATTGAATCTCGGGCAAGTAACATACCGATGACAAAGGGAACAACGTATGTTGTTATGCGGTCTGACTGATAAAGATCTTTGTAGAATATGTGGGAGCCAATATGAGCATCCAGGTTCCGCTATTGGTTATTGACCGGAGACGTGTCTCGGTCATGTCTACATTATTCTCGAACCCGTAGGGTCCGCACGCTTAAGGTTTCGATGACAGTTATATTATGAGTTTATGAGTTTTGATGTACCGAAGGAGTTTGGAGTCCCATATGAGATCGGGGACATGACGAGGAGTCTCGAAATGGTTGAGACGTAAAGATCGATATATTGGACGACTATATTCGGACATCGGAAAGGTTCCGAGTGATTCGGGTATTTTTCGGAGTACTGGAGAGTTACGGGAATTCGCCGGGGAGTATATGGGCCTTATTGGGCCATACGGGAATAGAGGAGAGAGGCCAAAAGGAAGGAGGCGCGCGCCCCCCCTCTGGTCCGAATTGGACAAGGGGTGCAGCCCACTTTTCCTTGTTCCTCTCCCCCTCTTTCCTTCTCTCCTACTCCAACAAGGGAAGGAGGAGTCCTACTCCCGATGGGAGTAGGACTCCCCCCCGTGGCGCGCCCTCCTCCTAGGCCGGCCGCCTCCCTCCCTTGCTCCTTTATATACGGGGGCAGGGGGCACCCCATAGACACAACAATTGATCATTGATCTTTTAGCCGTGTGCGGTGCCCCCCTCCACCATAATCCTCAATAATATTGTAGCGGTGCTTAGGCGAAGCCCTGCGACGGTAGAACATCAAGATCGTCACCACGCCGTCGTGCTGATGGAACTCTTCCCCGACATTCTGCTGGATCGGAGTCCGGGGATCGTCATCGAGCTGAACATGTGCTAGAACTCGGAGGTGCCGTAGTTTCGGTGCTTGATCGGTCGGGCCGTGAAGACGTACGACTACATAAACCACGTTGTTATAACGCTTCCGCTTCCGGTCTACGAGGGTACGTAGACAACACTCTCCCCTCTCGGTGCTATGCATCACCATGATCTTGTGTGTGCGTAGGAAATTTTTGAAATTACTACGCTCCCCAACACAAAGTGGATAGGAAGTCCACTTCCGGAGGGTGCCAATTTCTTGGTTGCTCTTTGGTGAGTTGGTTTTCCAAGAAGCAAAGTTGTGTGTCTCTTTTGTCCACGGAAGCAGAGTATGTGGCTGCCGGTAGTTGTTGTGCACAACTATTATGGATGAGGCAAACTTTAAAGGATTACAGTGTCACGTGTGACAAAGTGCATCTTTGGTGTGACAATGAAAGTGCCATCAAGATTTCTCTCAACCCGGTGCAACACTTCAAGACAAAGCATATTGAGATTAGGTATCACTTCATCCGGGATCACATTAGGTGAGGGGAGATTGAGCTCAACTATGTCAACACTCATGATAACCTTGCAGATATTTACACGAAGCCTTTGGATGAAGCAAGATTTCGTGAGTTAAGGCATGAGCTAAATATCATTTATTCGAGCAATGTGACTTGAACCCTTGCACACCCCACCTCACTCAACTTGTTGTCTAGTTTAGGTGTAGGCATGGACATAGGGGGAGTGTTGTTTTCTCAATCAACTTTCCCTCCCCCCATAATGCATAAACTAACCAAACTATTTCGCATTAGCCATTTTTGATGGTACTTGTGCTTCAAAGATGAGTGTGGTCATGGGCCCAAGGTTAAAATCTTCGCGGCACCATACCTCTGAACTCAAACATAGGTGGCCTCGGCCATCGCCCTCTCTTGGAGAGGTGTGTGTCTTGGTTCTTTTTGTCGGTTTTGTGTGTGTGTGTGTGTTCTCGTTTTTGTCTCGGTTTCTTCCCTTGAGCAAAGCCCTTTTTGGTCGGTCCTTTTTGTGGCAGAGCGGTACTACCGCCGCGTGCGCGGTACTACCGCTGACAAGCGTCAAGCGGTACTACCGCTGCGGGGCGGGCGATGGGGGGGGGTTATGTCGGGGCAGAGGGAGTTGTTTCTCCCCCATACCCATTCGCCCCCACTCGCTCGTCTTCCTCGTCGCTCCAGCGACCTCTTGCCGCAGGAGGGGCCTGGCCGGCCGCCGGTTTCGGGCCGTCTCTCTCCATTTCCTCTGGTGGAGTCGATCCCCACCACGTCCTCTAGCCATGGATGCCGATATTGCCTCCGTTCGCGTTCTCTCCTTGCCTAGATCTTGCATCTAGTTTTTAGGGGCAATAGGCATTGTTCTTCTCGTCTTTTGGCTAAGGCGAGGCTTGAGTAGGACGGAGATGGCTTCTAGGCACTGTGGATTGAAGTTTGGTAGGTTTGTTTTTGAATTTGGCATCTCCGGTAGTGCCGGATCTGTCCACGGCAGTAGGGAACCACCGTTCCCCATCTGGCGCGGTACTACCGCCCTCCTCGAGCGATACTATCGCGCAAGCGGTACTGTCGCTGTTGGGTCGCGGTACTACCGCTGGATGCCCGGTTCCATCTTTTCCTACCAAGTTTTGATCCTTGTTGTTTTGTTTGGTGGCTTATGCTCTTTATTTCGTGTGTTTCTTCTGGTCGTGTGTTTTGGTTCTAGGTGATGATCATCCTGAGCAGCAGGTCCGCCGTGTCAACCCCGGTCGTGCAACGTCAAAGCGCTACTGCACATCTGAGTCACCAGGTGGTTCCTCAAGTGCTCCACCACCGCCAGCGGGTGCTTCCTCAAGTGCTCCAAAGCTCTCGTAGAAATCTTCCAGCAAGCCAAAGGGGAAGACTGTGACTGAGATGTCTGCCAAGGAATTCTGGGCAAGGCGTCGCCTCAACCCCTATGAGGAAGACCAAGATCCCACTTTGGTCAACCGCCCGTTCTGGAACCGCTTTCAGTTTGCCATCTATTTTGATGTGATCAAGGCTAAGAAGAATCTCTATGTTGATGTACGCTCCATCGACACAGATGCTATGGAGAAGGATCCTGAGTACTTTTGTGAAGCCCTTCAGATGTGTTCTCAACTGAACATTCTCAGAATCATGCAGTTCAACAAGGATTTTGATGCAGATTTGGTGGCTCAATTCTTTGCTACTGTTCATCTTGGAACTGATGCAGACAAGACTCTGACTTGGATGACAAATGGAAAGTTGCTTTCAATCAAGTGGAAGGCCTTCATGGAGTTACTTGAGGTGGAAGATCATGGGCTTGAGACTCTAGTCGGCTTCCGCCCTCACCGCAATGCTACCTCCACTCACAAGCAATCCCTTTGGCCCTACTGTTCTGTGAAGGTTCACCCTGTGACTAAGAAGGAAACCTATGAGTTGTCTACCTTTCTAGACATCCTTCATCGTGTCTTCCGAGAGACTCTCTTCCCTCGCATCGGGAATATGGATATGGTCCACTCCTATCTCGTGGACATGCTTCTATTCTGCCAGCATGAGAAGGAAGCAAACACTGGCGAGTGCCTGGACATTTCTCATGTTATGTGGTTTGAACTTCTTTCTGCCGTTTCTGAGCGCAAGTGCCCGATCTATGGTCCATTCATCATGCGACTCATTGAGAAGGCCCGGGCACGTGTCTATCCCAAGGTTATGTTGGAAACTGGAGAATTGGTTTCTCATGAGATCAAGCGTCTGAGGAAGAAGGACAATTGGGGCACCCCAGCGCCTAAACCCGGGGGTCCATCTACTGCTGCTGACATGGAGACCGAGGGTGGGGCTGAGGCTGATGATAACGATGAGGACTATGGGCCTTCTGGTGCAGAGCCCTCTTGGGCAAAGAAGCTCAAGCGCAAGATGAAGAAGCTCTTCTACATGGAGTCTCATGGTCAGTACATGACTCATGTGGCTGAGAAGCAGGCCAGGTGGCATCACAAGGAGCTCATGCGTCAGCTGGGTGCGACCGTTGCCAGCGGTTCTGAGGGCCAGATCACTGAAGAGGAGGAATGGATTCAGCAGCACTGTCCATGGACCGATTCAGACACCGAGTAGTTTCTGACTGAGGATGGCAGTGCGGATGACCCTGCCAGGATATGATGAATTTGCTATCACCTGGAGCCATAGCTTCGCTCTTTGCCCTTTTAGTGTCTCGATGCCAAAGGGGGAGAGAGTTTAGGGATTTGTGTTGTTGCTGTGTTGCGAGTGTGTCTTGTGGATTGTGGTGTCTTGTGTTTTCTCGTGGTTTGCTTGGTTTGGTTTGGTGCCAGTGAGACCTAAGTTCTAGACATATGGTGTGAGACATATTCTACCTACCTTATCTTTACCTTTATTATCTATGTCTATCTAGTACTGTGATATCTTATGACTTGCATGCTTATCCTGTTATATACCCTGCTCTCATGTATCATATGCTTAGAATTGTTGGACTATAAAATATAGGGGGAGTGTTGATCCTAATGTGTGTGTCTTGCATTCCAAAGGCACTTCTAACTAGGTGCACACATTTAGGGGGAGCTCATCTATATTTTGTAGTTTTGAGCTTCTTTTCTTTCATATCTTATCCTTGTGCAAATCCCTGGTTGTCATCAATCCACCAAAAAGGGGGAGATTGTTAACGCATATCTCTCTCGATGCAGTTTTGGTGATTGATGACAACAAGTTTGCAGACTAACCGCGTGCTTCGAGCATTTCAGAGATTTATCCTTTGGCACGAGACAATTTCTTTCCCCTCGGAGTGTTATTCAAGACGGTGTAGCTCGTTCATTTCTTGTTTGGTGGACTAGTTTCGTAGGAGTCACCGTACTATCAAGAGGGGGTCCGCTTTGGTAAGGCTAGGGTGGAATCATCACGTACACTTCTGTTTCTCACCCTTTGAGCCTTCCCGCTTCGTTGGAGGTTTGATTCCCTGTTGAATGGGCAGTCTTTGGCCCCAGTGGTAGTACCGCGGTGCCCAGCGGTAGTACCACTTGAGGGTCCTCAGCGGCAGTACCGCTACGGTACGGGGCCACTACCGCCTCGACTCGAGGGGGGCGCATCTCGTGTCAGGTTGAGCGGCACTTGCAGTGGTAGTAGATGCGGTAGTACCTCTCAAGAGCGGTAGTACCGCCCTACCACCGCGGCAGTACCGCGCTGGACACGGTCCCTACTCTATCTTCAAGCCGTCCCAGGCTGGGCGGTAGTACCGCAAGGGGGAGCGGTAGTACTGCTGCCCCCTGTGGTAGTACCGCCCTCTGCGGGGCTGTTTTGGGGGTAACGGTTGGATGGGGTCCTTTAGTATAAAAGGGGGTCCCCTTCTTCCTCATTGACTTACCTCTTCCCCCATAAGCTCCATTAATGCTCCAAGCTCCATTTTCGCCCGATCTCTCTCCCTAGCCAATCAAACTTGTTGATTTGCTCGGGAGTGGTTCAGAAGGCCCCGATCTACACTTCCACCAAGAGAAATTTGATTCCCCCACCTATCCCTAGCGGATCTTGTTACTCTTGGGTGTTTGAGCACCCTAGACGGTTGAGGTCACCACGGAGCCATAGTCCATTGTGGTGAAGCTTCGTGGTGTTGTTGGGAGCCTCCGATTAAGTTGTGGAGATTGCCCCAACCTTGTTTGTAAAGGTTCGGTCGCCGCCTCCAAGGGCACCAATAGTGGAATCACGGCATCTCGCATTGTGTGAGGGCGTGAGGAGAATACGGTGGCCCTAGTGGCTTCTTGGGGAGCATTGTGCCTCCACACCGCTCCAACGGAGACGTACTTCCCTCAAAAGGAAGGAACTTCGGTAACACATCCTCGTCTTCACCGGCTCCACCCTTGGTTATTTCGTACCTTTACTTGTGCAAGCTTATTAGTGTTACTTCCCGTGCTTGATCGTGTGCTTGTTGTTGTTGCATCATATAGGTTGCTCACCTAGTTGCACTTCTAGACAACCTACCTTGATGCAAAGTTTAATTTGGTAAAGAAAAGCTAAAAATTGTTAGTTGCCTATTCACCCCCCTCTAGTCAACCATATCAATCCTTTTAGACGTCCCTCGAACTCTTGATCCAGCAAAGTGTCGAGGGAGATTTTCGTCAGCACGACGGCGTGGTGACGGTGATGGTGAAGTGGTCCGCGTAGGGCTTCGCCTAAGTACCACAACAATATGATCGGAGGAATAAACTGTGGAGGGGGGGTGCCGCACATGGCTAACAGTTGTTTCTGTGTTTCCTAGGCGCCCCCCGCCCCACATATATATAGGTTGGAGGGGGGAAGAGGCAGCCAGGGGGCGCCCAAGTAGGCCGAATCCTACTTGGGCGCCCACCCCAATTTGCCCCCCTTTCCATGTTTTCTAGAGAGAGAAGGAAAGAGGAGGGGGAGAGAAGGAAGGGGGAGGCCAAATCCCCCCTTCCTTTCTCTCTTCCCCCCTTTCCTTCCTCTTCCTATTCGGCCTACATGGGGGGCGCAACAGCCAATGTTGGCTGCTGCGTTTCCCTTCTTAGCCCAATAGGCCCAAATCTTCGCTGGGGGGGGGGGTGGTGCCCGGAACCCCTTCCGGTGACCCGATATATACCTGCTACCCCCGGAACACTTACGGTGTTCGTATATCATCATCCTATATATGAATCTTTACCTCTCGACCATTTCGAGACTCCTCGTCATGTCCATGATCTCATCCGGGACTCCGAACAACATCCGCTCACCAAATCACATAACTCATATAATACAAAATCGTCATCGAATGTTAAGCGTGCGGACCCTATGGGTTTGAGAACTATGTAGATATGACCGGGACACCTCTCTGGTCAATAACCAACAGTGGAACCTAGATGCTCATATTGGTTCCCACATATTCTACGAAGATCTTTATCGGTCATACCGTAATGACAACATAGGTTATTCCCTTCGTCATCGGTATGTTACTTGCCCGAGATTCGATTGTCGGTATCTTCATACCTAGTTCAATCTCGTTACCGACAAGTCTCTTTACTCGTTCCGTAATGCATCATCCCGCAACTAACTCATTGGTCACATTTCTTGCAAGGGTTATCATGATGTGCATTACCGAGAGGGCCCAAAGATACCTCTCCGGTACTCGGAGTGACAAATTCGTATCTCGATCTATGCCAACCCAACAAACACCTTCAGAGATACCTGTAGAGCATCTTTATGATCACCCAGTTACATTGTGACGTTTGATAGCACACAAGGTATTCCTCCGGTATTCGGGAGTTGTATAATCTCATAGTCGAAGGAATATGTATTTGACATGAAGAAAGCAATAGCAATAAAACTCAACGATCATTATGCTAAGCTAAACAATGGGTCTTGTCCATCACATCATTCTCCTAATGTTGTGATCCCGTTCATCAAATGACAACGCATGTCTATGGCTAGGAAACTTCACCATCTTTGATTAATGAGCTAGTCTAGTAGAGGCTTACTAGGGACACTGTGTTTTGTCTATGTATCCACACATGTATCAAGTTTCCGGTTAATACAGTTCTAGCATGAATAATAAACATTTATCATGATATAAGGAAATATAAATAATAACTTTATTATTGTGTCTAGGGCATATTTCCTTTAGTCTCCCACTTGCGCTAGAGTCAACAATCTAGATTATATTGTAATGATTCTAACACCCATGGAGTCTTGGTGTTCATCATGTTTTGCTCGTGGAAGAGGCTTAGTCAACGGGTCTACCAGATTCAGATCCATATGTATTTTGCAAATCTCTATGCCTCCCTCCTTGACTTGATCACGGATGGAGTTGAAGCGTCTCTTGATGTGTTTGGTTCTTTTGTGAAATCTGGATTCCTTCGCCAAGGCAATTGTTGTAGTATTGTCACAAAAGATTTTCATTGGACTCGATGCACTAGGTATTACACCTAGATCAGATATGAACTCCTCCATCCAGACTCCTCCATTCGCTACTTCCGAAGCAGCTATGTACTCCACTTCACACGTAGATCCATCCACGACGCTTTGCTTGGAACTGCACCAACTGACAACTCCACTATTCAATATAAATACGTATCCGGTTTGTGACTTAGAGTCATCCGGATCAGTGTCAAAGCTAGCATCGACATAACCATTTTACAACGAGCTCTTTGTCACCTCCATAAACGAGAAACATATCCTTAGTCCTTTTCAGGTATTTCAGGATGTTCTTGACCGCTGTCCAGTGATCCACTCCTGGATTACTTTGGTACCTCCCTGCTAGACTTATAGCAAGGCACACATCAGGTCTGGTACACAGCTTTGCATACATGATAGAACCTATGAACGAGGCATGGGGAATGACTTTCATTTTCTCTCTATCTTCTGCAGTGGTTGGGCATTGAGTCTGACTCAACTTCACACCTTGTAACACAGGCAAGAACCCTTTCTTTGACTGATCCATTCTAAACTTCTTCAAAACTTTATCAGGGTATGTGCTTTGTGAAAGTCCAATTAAGTGTCTTGATCTATCTTTATAGATCTTGATGCCCAATATGTAAGTAGCTTCACCGAGGTCTTTCATTGAAAAATTCTTATTCAAGTATCCTTTTATGCTATCCAGAAATTCCGTATCATTTCCAACCAACAATATCTCATCCACATATAATATAAGAAACGCTATAGAGCTCCCACTCACTTTCTTGTAAATATAGGCTTCTCCAAAAGTCTATATAAAACCATATGCTTTGATCACACTATCAAAGCATATATTCCAACTCTGAGAGGCTTGCACCAGTCCATAAATTGATCGCTGGAGCTTGCACACTTTGTTAGCACCTTTAGGATCGACAAAACCTTCTGGTTGCATCATATACAACTCTTCTTTAAGATATCCATTAAGGAATGCAGTTTTGACATCCATTTGCCAAATTTCATAATCATAAAATGCGGCAATTGCTAACATGATTCGGACAGACTTAAGCATCGCTACGGGTGAGAAGGTCTCATTGTAGTCAACTCCTTGAACTTTTCAAAAACCTTTCGCAACAAGTCGAGCTTTGTAGACAGTAACATTACCGTCAGCGCCAATCTTCTTCTTGAAGATCCATTTATTCTCTATGGCTTGCCTAACATCGGGCAAGTCAACCAAAGTCCATACTTTGTTCTCATACATGGATCCCATCTCAGATTTCATGGCCTCAAGCCATTTTGCAGAATCTGGGCTCATCATCGCTTCCTCGTAGTTCGTAGGTTCGTCATGGTCTAGTAACATGACTTCCAGAACAGGATTGCCATACCACTTTGGTGCGGACGTACTATGGTTGACCTACGAGGTTCAGTAGTAACTTGATCTGAAGTTTCATGATCATCATCATTAGCTTCTTCTCTAGTTGTTGTAGGCATCAGGAGAACGGTTTTCTGTGATGAGCTACTTTCCAATTCGAGAGAAGGTACCATTACCTCATCAAGTTCTACTTTCCTCCCACTCACTTCTTTCGAGAGAAACTACTTTTCTAGAAAGGATCCATTCTTAGAAACAAAGATCTCGCCTTCGAATCTATGATAGAAGGTGTAACCAACAACTTCTTTTGGGTATCCTATGAAGACGAACTTCTCCGATTTGGGTTCGAGCTTATTAGGCTGCAGCTTTTTCACATAAGCATCGCAACCCCAAACTTTAAGAAACGATAGCTTTGGCTCTTGCCAAACCACAGTTCATACGGTGTCGTCTCAACCAATTTAGATGGTGCCCTATTTAACGTGAATGCAGCTGTCTCTAATGCATAACCCCAAAACGACAGTGGTAAATCGGTAAGAGAGATCATAGATCACACCATATCCAATAATGTACGGTTACGATGTTCAGACACACCATTACGCTGTGGTGTTCCAGGTGGCGTGAGTTGTGAAACTGTTCCACATTGTTTTAAATGAAGGCCAAACTCGTAACTCAAATATTCTCCTCCGCGATCAGATCATAGAAACTTTATTTTCTTGTTACGATGATTCTCCACTTCACTCTAAAATTATCTGAACTTTTTAAATGTTTCAGACTTGTGTTTCATCAAGTAGATATACCCATATCTGCTCAAATCATCTATGAAGGTCAGAAAATAACGATACCCGCCGTGAGCCTCAATACTCATTGAACCGCATACATCGGTACATATTATTTCTAATAAGTCAGTGGCTCGCTCCATTGTTCCGGAGAACAGAGTTTTAGTCATCTTGCCCATGAGGCATGGTTCGCAAGCATCAAATGATTCATAATCAAGTGATTCCAAAAGTCCATCCGCATGGAGTTTCTTCATGTGCTTTACACCAATGACATTAACGGCAGTGCCACAAATATGTTGCACTATCATTATCAACTTTGCATCTTTTGGCATCAATATTATGAATATGTGCATCACCATGATCGAGATTCAACAAAAATAGACCACTCTTCAAGGGTGCATGTGAAGGAAATATGCCCTAGAGGCAATAATAAAGTTGTTATTTATATTTACTTATATCATGATAAATGTTTATTATTCATGCTAGAATTGTATTAACCGGAAACTTAGTACATGTGTGAATACATAGACAAACAGAGTGTCACTAGTTTGCCTCTACTTGACTAGCTCGTTGAATCAATGATGGTTATGTTTCCTAACCGTAGACATGAGTTGTCATTTGATTAATGGGATCACATCATTAGAGAATGATGTGATTGATTTGACCCATCCGTTAGCTTAGCACGATGATCATTTAGTTTGTTGCTATTGCTTTGTCCATAACTATACATGTTCCTATGACTATGAGAGCATGCAACTTCCGAATACCGGAGGAACACTTTGTGTGCTACCAGATGTCACAACGTAACTGGGTGGTTATAAAGGTGCTCTACAAGTGTCTCCGATGGCGTTTGTTGAGTTGGCATGGATCAAGATTAGGATTTGTCACTCCGATTGTCGGAGAGGTATCTCTGGGCCCTCTCGGTAATGTACATCACAATAAGCCTTGCAAGCAATGTAGCTAATGAGTTAGTTACGGGATGTAGCATTACAGAACGATTAAAGAGACTTGCCAGTAACGATATTGAACTAGGTATTGAGATACCGATGATCGAATCTCGGGCAAGTAACATACCGATGACAAAGGGAACAACGTATATCGTTATGCGGTTTGACCGATAAAGATCTTCGTAGAATATGTAGGAACCAATATGAGCATCCAGGTTCCGCTATTGGTTATTGACCAGAGACATGTCTCGGTCATGTCTACATAGTTCTCGAACCCGTAGGGTCCGCACGCTTAACGTTCAGTGATGACCGGTATTACGAGTTTATGTGTTTTGATGTACCGAAGGTAGTTCGGAGTCCCGGATTTGATCACGGACATAACGAGGAGTCTCGAAATGGTCAAGACGTAAAGATCGATATATTGGAAGCCTATGTTTGGACATCAGAATAGTTCCGGGTGAAAATGGGAGTATACCGGAGCACCGGGAGGTTACCGGAACCCCCCGGGAGGTATATGGGCCTTATTGGGCCTTAGGGGGAGAGAGGGGAAAGGAGCAAAGGAGGGGGCACGCCCCCCAAGCCCAATCCAAATTGGGAGCCCCCCTTTCCTTCCTCCTCCCTCCTCCTTCCTTCTCTCCTAAATCCAACAAGGCAAGGGGGGGAGGGGAATCCTACTCTCGGTGGGAGTAGGACTCCCCTTGGGGCGCGCCTAGGAGGCCGACCCCCTCCCCCTCCTCCACTCCTTTATATACGGGGGAGGGGGCACCCCATAGATACACAAGTTGATCATTGATCTTTAGCCGTGTGCGGTGCCCCCCTCCACCATAATCCATCTCGGTAATATCCTAGTGGTGCTTAGGTGAAGCCCTGTTCCGGTAGCAACATCATCACCGCCATCACGCCGTCGTGTTGATGAAGCTCTCCCTCGAAGCTCTACTGAATCGTGAGTTCGCGGGACGTCACCGAGCCGAACGTGTGCAGATCGCGGAGGTGCCGTATCTTCGGAACTAGATCGGTCGATTGTGAAGACGTACGACTACATCAACCGCGTTGTCATAACGCTTCCACTTACGGTCTACGAGGGTACGTAGATGATACTCTCTCCTCTCGTTGTTATGCATCACCATGATCTTGCATGTGCGTAGGAATTTTTTTGAAATTACTACGTTTCCCAACAGTGTCATCCAAGCCAGGTTTATGCGTAGATGTCATATGCATGAGTAGAACACAAAGGAGTTGTGGGCGTGGGTATATACATATTGCTTGCCATCACTAGTTGATTCTTGATTCAGCGACATTGTTGGATGAAGTGGCCCAGACCGACATTACGCGTACGCTTACGCGAGACTGGTTCTACCGACGTGCTTCGCACACAGGTGGCTAGTGGGTGTCTGTTTCTCCAGCTTTAGTCGAATCAGATTCAATGAACAGGGTTCTTTCTGAAGATCAAAAAGCAATCACTATACTGCGTTGTGGTTTTTGATGCGTAGGTAAGAACGGTTCTTGCTCTGCCCGTAGCAGCCACGTAAAACTTGCAACAACAAAGTAGAGGACGTCTAACTTGTTTTTGCAGGGCATGTTGTGATGTGATATGGTCAAGACATGATGCTAAATTTTATTGTATGAGATGATCATGTTTTGTAACACAGTTATCGCCAACTGGCAGGAGCCATATGGTTGTCGCTTTATTGTATGAAATGCAATCGCCATGTAGTTGCTTTACTTTACCACTAAGCGGTAGCGATAGTCGTAGAAACAATAGTTGGCAAGACGACAACGATGCTTCGATGGAGATCAAGGTGTCAAGCCGGTGACGATGGTGATCATGACGGTGGAGATGGAGATCAAAGGCACAAGATGATGATGGCCATATCATATCACTTATATTGATTGCATGTGATGTTTATCCTTTATGCATCTTATTTTGCTTAGTTCGGCGGTAGCATTATAAGATGATCTCTCACTAAATTTCAAGGTATAAGTGTTCTCCCTGAGTATGCACCGTTGCTACTGTTCGTCGTGCCGAGACACCATGCGATGATCGGGTGTGATAAGCTCTATGTTCAGATACAACGGGTGCAAGCCAGTTTTGCACACGCGGAATACTCGGGTTAAACTTGACGAGCCTAGCATATGCAGATATGGCCTCGGAACACTGGAGACCGAAAGGTCGAGCGTGAATCATATAGTAGATATGATCAACATAGTGATGTTCACCATTGAAAACTACTCCATCTCACGTGATGATCGGACATGGTTTAGTTGATATGGATCACGTGATCACTTAGATGATTAGAGAGATGTCTATCTAAGTGGGAGTTCTTAAGTAATTTGATTAATTGAACTTTAATTTATCATGAACTTAGTATTTGATAGTATTTTGCATGTCTATGTTGTTGTAGATAGATGGCCCGTGCTGTTGTTCCATTGAATTTTAATGCATTCCTAGAGAAAGCTAAGTTGAAAGATGATGGTAGCAACTACATGAAAAACTTCTTTCAAAACACTCCTTTATGCTTTGTAGAATAATTCTACATTATTTCCGATCAACAATATGTCATTCACATATACTTATCAGAAATGTTGTAGTGCTCCCACTCACTTTCTTGTAAATACAGGCTTCACTGCAAGTCTGTATAAAGCTATATGCTTTGATCATCTCATCAAAGCGTATATTCCAACTCCGAGATGCTTGCACTAGTCCATAGATGGATCGCTGGAGCTTGCATATTTTGTTAACACTTTTAGGATTGACAAACCTTCTGGTTGCATCATATACAACTCTTCTTTAAGAAATCCATTAAGGAATGCAGCTTTGTTTATCCATTTGCCAGATTTCATAAAATGCGGCAATTGCTAACATGATTCGGACAGACTTAAGCATAGATACGAGTGAGAAACTCTTATCGTAGTCAACACCTTGAACTTGTCGAAAACCTTTTGCGACAATTCTAGCTTTGTAGATAGTAACACTACTATCAGCGTCTGTCTTCCTCTTGAAGATCCATTTAATCTCAATGGCTTGCCGATCATTGGGCAAGTCAATCAAAGTCCATACTTTGTTCTCATACATGGATCATATCTTAGATTTCATGGCCTCAAACCATTTCACGGAATCTGGGCTCATCATCGCTTCCTCATAGTTCGTAAGTTCGTCATGGTCTAGTAACATGACTTCCAGAACAGGATTACCCTACCACTCTGGTGCGGATCTCACTTTAGTTTACCTACGAGATTTGGTAGTAACTTGATTTGAAGTTACATGATCATCATCATTAGCTTCCTCACTAATTGGTGTAGTAGTCACAAGAACAAATTTTTGTGATGAACTACTTTCCAATAAGGGAGAAGGTACAATTACCTTATCAAGTTTTCTACTTTCCTCCCACTCACTTCTTTCGAGAGAAACTCCTTCTCTAGAAAGGATCCATTCTTAGCAACGAATGTCTTGCCTTCGGATCTGTGATAGAAGGTGTACCCAACATTTTCTTTTGGGTATCCTATGAAGACGCACTTCTCCGATTTGGGTTTGAGCTTATCAGGTTGAAACTTTTTCACGTAAGCATTTCAACCTCAAACTTTAAGAAATGACACCTTAGGTTTCTTGCCAAACCATAGTTCATACGGTGTCGTTTCAACGGATTTTGGTGCCCTATTTAACGTGAATGCAACTGTCTCTAATGCATAACCCCAAAACGATAGTGGTAGATCGGTAAGAGACATCATAGGTCGCACCATATCTAATAAAGTACGGTTATGACGTTCGGACACACCATTACATTGTGGTTTTCCAGGTGGCGTGAGTAGTGAAACTATTTCACATTGTTTTTAACTGAAGGCCAAACTCGTAACTCAAATACTCTTCTCTACGATCAGATCGTAGAAACTTTATTTTCTTGTTACGATGATTTTTCACTTCACTCTGAAATTCTTTTGAACTTTTCAAATGTTTCAGACTTATGTTTCATCAAGTAGATATACTCATATCTGCTCAAATCATCTGTGAAGATCAGAAAATAATGATACCTGTCGCGAGCCTCAATATACATCAGTATGTATGATTTCCAACAAATCTGTTGCTCGCTCCATTGTTCCGAAGAACAAAGTCTTAGTCATCTTGCCCATGAGGCATGGTTCGCAAGCATCAACTGATTCATAATCAAGTGATTCCAAAAGCCCATCAGCATGGAGTTTCTTCATGCGCTTTACACCAATATGACCTAAACGGCAGTGCCACAAATAAGTTGCACTATCATTATTAACTTTGCATCTTTTTGGTTTCAATATTATGATTATGTGTATCACTACGATCGAGATCCAACGAACTATTTTCATTGGGTGTGTAACCATATAAGGTTTTATTTATGTAAAGAAAACAACAATTTATTCTCTTACTTAAATGAATTACAATAAACATGATCAAATCATATTCATGCTCAACGCAAACACCGAATAACACTTATTTAGGTTCAACACTAATCCCGAAATTATAGGGAGTGTGCGATGGTGATCATATCAATCTTGGAACCACTTCCAACACACATCGTCACTTCACCCTTAACTAGTCTCTGTTTATTCTGCAACTCCCGTTTCGAGTTACTAATCTTAGCAACTTAACTAGTATCAAATACTGAGGGGTTGCTATAAACACTAGTAAAGTACACATCAATAACATGTATATCAAATATACTTATGTTCACTTTGCCATCCTTCTTATCCGCCAATCACTTGGGGTAGTTCCGCCTCCAGTGACCAGTCCCTTTGAAGTAGAAGCACTTAGTCTCAGGCTTAGGACCAGACTTGGGCTTCTTCACTTGAGCAGCAACTTGCTTGCTGTTCTTCTTGAAGTTCCCCTTCTTCCCTCCGCCCTTTTCTTAAAACTAGTGGTCTTGTCAACCATCAACACTTGATGTTTTCTTGTTTTCTACCTTCATTGATTTCAGCATCACGAAGAGCTTGGGAGTTGTTTCCGTTATCCCTTGAATATTATAGTTCATCACGAAGTTCTACTAACTTGGTGATGGTGACTAGAGAATTCTGTCAATCACTACCTTATCTGGAAGATTAACTCCCACTTGATTCAAGCGATTGTAGTACCCAGACAATCTGAGCACATGCTCACTAGTTGAGCGATTCTCCTCCATCTTTTAGCTATAGAACTTTGTTGGAGACTTCATATCTCTCAACTCGGATATTTGCTTGAAATATTAACTTCAACTCCTGGAACATCTCATATGGTCCATGACGTTCATAACGTCTTTGAAGTCCCGATTCTAAGCCATTAAGCATGGTGCACTAAACTATCAAGTAGTCATCATATTGAGCTAGCCAAACGTTCATAACGTCTACATCTGCTCCTGCAATAGGTCTGTCACCTAGCGGTGTATCAAGGACATAATTCTTCTGTGCAGCAATGAGGATAAACCTCAGATCACGGATCCAATCCGCATAATTGCTACTAACATCTTTCAACACAATTTTCTCTAGGAACATATCAAAATAAACACAGGGAAGCAACAACGCAAGCTATTGATCTACAACATGATTTGCAAAATTCTACCGGGACTAAGTTCATGATAAATTTAAGTTCAATTAATCATATTACTTAAGAACTCCCACTTAGATAGACATCCCTCTAATCCTGTAAGTGATCACGTGATCCAAATCAACTAAACCATGTCCGATCATCACGTGAGATGGAGCAGTTTCATTGGTGAACATCACTATGTTGATCATATCTACTATATGATTCACGCTCGACCTTTCGGTCTCCGTGTCCCGAGGCCATATCTGTATATGCTTGGCTCGTCAAGTATAACCTGAGTATTCCGCGTGTGCAACTGTTTTGCACCCGTTGTATTTGAACGTAGAGCCTATCACACCCGATCATCACATGGTGTCTCAGCACAAAGAACTTTCGCAACGCTGCATACTCAGGGAGAACACTTCTTGATAATTAGTGAGAGATCATCTTAAAATGCTACCGTCAATCAAAGCAAGATAAGATGCATAAAAGATAAACATCACATGCAATCAATATAAGTGATATGATATGACCATCATCATCTTGTGCTTGTGATCTCCATCTTCGAAGCATCATCGTGATCACCATCGTCACCGGCGCGACACCTTGATCACCATCGTAGCATCGTTGTCGTCTCGCCAATCTTATGCTTCCACGACTATCGCTACCGCTTAGTGATAAAGTAAAGCATTACAGCGCAATTGCATTGCATACAATAAAGCGACAACCATATGGCTCCTGCCAGTTGCCAATAACTTGGTTACAAAACATGATCATCTCATACAATAACATTCAGCATCATGTCTTGACCATATCACATCACAACATGCCCTGCAAAGACAAGTTAGACGTCCTCTACTTTGTTGTTGCAAGTTTTACGTGGCTGCTACGGGCTTAAGCAAGAACCAATCTTACCTACGCATCAAAACCACAACGATAGTTTGTCAAGTTGGTGCTGTTTTAACCTTCGCAAGGACCGGGTGTAGCCACACTCGGTTCAACTAAAGTTGGAGAAACTGTCACCCGCAAGCCACCTATGTGCAAAGCACGTCGGGAGAACCGGTCTCGCGTAAGCGTACGCGTAATGTCGGTCCGGGCCGCTTCGTCCAACAATACCGCCGAACCAAAGTATGACATGCTGGTAAGCAGTATGACTTATATCGCCCACAACTCACTTGTGTTCTACTCGTGCATATAACATCAACACATAAAACCTAGGCTCGGATACCACTGTTGGGGAACGTAGTAATTTCAAAAATTTCCTACGCACACGCAAGATCATGGTGATGCATAGCAACGAGAGGGGAGAGTGTGATCTACGTACCCTTGTAGATCGACAACGGAAGCGTTTGGTTGATGTAGTCGTACGTCTCCACGGCCCGACCGATCAAGCACCGAAACTACGGCACCTCCGAGTTTTAGCACACGTTCAGCTCGATGACGATCCCCGGACTTCGATCCAGCAAAGTGTCGGGGAAGAGTTCCGTCAGCACGACGGCGTGGTGACGATCTTGATGTACTACTGTCGCAGGGCTTCTCCTAAGCACCGCTACAATATTATCGAGGACTATGGTGGCAGGGGGCGCCGCACACGACTAAGAATATGATCACGTGGATCAACTTGTGTGCCTCTAGGGTGCCCCTGCCTCCGTATATAAAGGCTCAAGGGGGGGGGGTGCGGCCGGCCTAGGAGAGGCGCGCCAGGAGGAGTCCTACTCCCTCCGGGAGTAGGATCCCCCCCCAATCCTAGTTGGAATAGGATTCGCGGAGGGGGGAAAAGAGAAAGGGGGGCCGGCCCCCTCTCCTTGTCCTATTCGGACCAAGGGAGGGGAGGGGCGCGCGGCCCATCTCAGGCTGCCTCTTCTCTTTTCCACTAAGGCCCACTAAGGCCCATATAGCTCCCGGGGGGTTCCGGTAACCTCCCGGTACTCCGGTAAAATCCTGATTTCACCCGGAACACTTCCGATATCCAAACATAGGCTTCCAATATATCAATCTTCATGTCTCGACCATTTCGAGACTCCTCGTCATGTCCCCGATCTCATCCGGGACTCCTAACTCCTTCGGTACATCAAAACTCATAAACTCATAATATAACTATCATCGAAACCTTAAGCGTGCGGACCCTACGGGTTCGAGAACAATGTAGACATGACCGAGACACGTCTCCGGTCAATAACCAATAGCGGAACCTGGATGCTCATATTGGCTCCCACATATTCTACGAAGATCTTTATCGGTCAGACCGCATAACAACATACGTTGTTCCCTTTGTCATCGGTATGTTACTTGCCCGAGATTCGATCGTCGGTATCTTAATACCTAGTTCAATCGGCAAGTCTCTTTACTCGTTCTATAATACATCATCTCGCAACTAACTCATTAGTTGCAATGCTTGCAAGGCTTATGTGATGTGCATTACTGAGAGGGCCCAGAGATACCTCTCCGACAATCGGAGTGACAAATCCTAATCTCGAAATACGCCAACCCAACATGTACCTTTGGAGACACCTGTAGAGCTCCTTTATAATCACCCAGTTACGTTGTGACGTTTGGTAGCACACAAAGTGTTCCTCCGGCAAACGGGAGTTGCATAATCTCATAGTCATAGGAACATGTATAAGTCATGAAGAAAGCAATAGCAACATACTAAACGATCGAGTGCTAAGCTAATGGAATGGGTCAAGTCAATCACCTCATTCTTCTAATGATGTGATCCCGTTAATCAAATAACAACTCTTTTGTTCATGGTTGGGAAACATAACCATCTTTGATTAACGAGCCAGTCAAGTAGAGGCATACTAGTGACACTCTGTTTGTCTATGTATTCACACATGTATTATGTTTCCGGTTAATACAATTCTAGCATGAATAATAAAAATTTATCATGATATAAGGAAATAAATAATAACTTTATTATTGCCTCTAGGGCATATTTCCTTCAGTTCTATCCAACCATACCGCCGAATCAAAATAAGACATTAGTGGTAAGCAGTATGATGATCACCGCCCACAACTCTTTGTGTTCTACTCATTGTAAGTGCATCTAGTGCCCCTTAGTGATTTTTGGTGTATTGAGGACTTATAGGTTAAGGCACTAATGCGTTTGTGAGTGTACACAGGTCTATAAGTCTATGAGGAGTTTGATATTTACAGGAAAAGTCGACCCCTAAAAATGAATATCTTCGACTGGAGATTTTGGTATATCTGAAGACTTTCATGAAGACTTTGAAAGTGAAGAAATTGGTGTGTCCGTGAAGACTTGATATTCATGCGAGGAATATGAAGCTTGAAGACTTTCGTTTTCATAGTTTTGTTTTTCTCTTTCTTGAGTCATAGGAAACACCGTACTGTTAAAGGGGGTCGAGGAAATACTAAGGAAAATTTTCCATGTGATGCTCAACTCAAAATCCTACACCTACCAATCCCTTCGAGTGAAGCCATTGGAAATATCATACAGTTCAGTCAAATTTCTTCAGTGATAGAGACGAAGTTCTTCTGGTCTCTGAGGAATTTGTCCTGACTGAGGAGTTAGGAATTCGCCAGTGCGGATTGCCTACACAGTGAGGAACATGATAGCCCTGAGGATTTTACTACTCAA
The DNA here is from genome assembly GCF_003073215.2 of Triticum urartu. Classification (NCBI taxonomy): domain Eukaryota; kingdom Viridiplantae; phylum Streptophyta; class Magnoliopsida; order Poales; family Poaceae; genus Triticum; species Triticum urartu. The sequence continues at coordinate 700,539,336 of NC_053024.1, read as the reverse complement.
AATTCCGACTGTTGTTGTGCTATGCGCCAGCTGTCCCGAAATATATATCCACCTAACGGTCATATCATTGAAGGGCATTTATGTCTTATCATGTCGGGCTGCTCCGGCACTGGTAGAAAAAGGGCCTATAGTCCCGGTTCGTAAGGGCCTTTAGTCCCGGTTCCTGAACCGAGACTAAAGTGTCGGTACTAATGCCCCGACCCTTTAGTCCCGGTTCAGTCCAGAACCGGGACAGATGGGCCTCCACATGGGCAGTGCCGGCAGCCCAGGCAGGGGGGCCTTTGGTCCCGGTTGATGACATAAACCGGGATCAATAGGCTTCCACGCGTCAGCATCTGGCTGGAGCTGAGGTTTTTCTTTTTTTAGAAAAAAAGTGTCTGTTTTAGGGGTTTAGGGGGTTATTTTTAGGTTGTTATTAGCTAGCTAATAGAGAGAAGTGTCCTCTCTTATATCTTCATCCTTGGTTTACCTACGCTACTGCTATGTTCATTTCACCCGTAGATATATATATAATAACTCATGCATGCTCGCATCATACATCATCATATATAATAACAAGTCCTACTAATTAATCAAGCATCATCATACAACTTCTACTCGTTATTAATAATAAGTCATACGATCATCATCCTCATAGTCATCGAACCCAACCCTACATAATTGTTCTTAGCACATGATCATCAGTATTAGGTAGGACCTAAACACACTTAAGGTAAAATAGCATAAAACAATATAGACCCTGACTCTCCATTATGAAGAATGGAGATCATCCTGTCTCCAATTCTTGCGCCTCGCTTCCTTTTGCTTCCAAGAAGCTCCTTACGACTGTCCATACATTTTTTCCATCCTTTGATTGTCATATCTCCACTTCTTTTAGAAATCCGGTATGGACAGTTGAGATTCGTAGGATGACCTGGATATATGTTCAAAACACGAAGGCTGCCGCCATTCTGATACATCAAATGAGGCACACAATCCTCTGGGATAAGCTGTTGAAAAACATAGTAATAACTTCGTAGTTAGCAATGATGTACTAGTTTTAGAAGTATGCAAAAAGATGCACGGATGTCGTAATAGTAAAAAAACTTACCAGGGTATCTCCATGGTAGTTACCGTAGTTCAACACGTGCACTAGTGGCACGTATTGACCATAATGTTGAGGAGTTCGATTGTAGATGTTGTAATTCTCAAGATCGTTACAAAATCCAACCAGATGAGTTTTCTCCTTGTAAGTTAACTCAGAGCCATCGGTGTAGTAAGTTCTATCTACCATCTTCTGCACATTCTTTGATACTTCAAAATAAGCTGTCAATGGAAATAAGCTGTCAACTATTTTGAAATGAACAATATAAGTTCTATTAATAATTAACTATGTTTGAGAAACTCACATAGCGGTAGAACTGGAGGAGTATCAACAAGGACCCAAATGTCCATATTGTCTTGCTCGATTTCAGGATCACCAAGATCCATGGTGACAAGCATACCCTCATCAAAACCATACAATTTGCAAAATGCTTCCCAATTTTTGCAACCAAAATGAGTTACGCTCTCAGCATTATACAACTTTACTTCAAAATCCACATCATGATGGGTCCTTAGGTGAATTTTCTTCGTTTCAAAATTTTCATGGTCTTCAAAATCCATCCTCTCCAAGACATAGCGTCTTGCATGGCATGGGATAAACTATACTCGAATTGTAAAAGATGAAAATTACACGTTGAAATAGTTGAAGTCATGCTTAATTATGAAAAAAACACTTGTCGTCGTTGCGTACCGTTTCAACTTCGAAGGTCTCCTCGAGCTTAATGCTGAAGCGCCGACCATCGTCCAGGTGAGGCCTGTCGCACTCACCTCGATCGTCGTGGCACCAGTCGCACTCCCCCGGGAGACTTTCGTCGTCCGATGATGACATTTCCTATACGTTCATAATTCAAAGACTAAATTAGATCATTATTATTCAACTAATCATATGCATATGCCTTGCATAGTGCTCTCCAATTTGAGCATTCAATAAGAAAAATCAAATCAAAAAATAAAGTTAGTAAAATAAACTACTTCTATAGTAAAAAAAACCGCAAAATAAACTAGTTCTATTAATTTTCTTGCTAAAAATAAACTACTTCTATAGTAAAATAAACCAGTTTTATTAAATCAACTAGTTCAACTACTAAGCACTTACTATAAATAGAATAATGTAGTACTTACTAAAAAATAAACAAGTTTACCTAGTTCTAACTAATTCCATTAAACACTTTCTAAGTAGTACTAATTACTAAAAGTTAATTATCGGGGGGGGGGGGGTATGTCGACAACGACATACCCAATAACAAAAAATAAGAAGAGGAAGAAGAAGAAAAAAAGAGGAGAAGAAGAAAGGAAAAGGAGAAGAAAAAAAGAAAAAAAAGGAGAAGAAGAAGGAATAATATAGGAGAACAAGAAGAATTCTTCTTCTTCTCCTCTATTCCTTCTTCTTCTCTTTTTTTTTCTTCTTCTTTTTCATCTTCTTATTTATTTCTCCTGTTATTTCTCTCCTCTTCTTCTTCTCCTCCTTCTTCCTCTTCTTATTTTCCTTTTTTCTCTCCTTCTTTTTCTTCAAAATATGAACATATACATAAATGACTTTGATCATACATAACGTTCAGATTCCTACACAATATGAACAAAATTACAACAGAAAAAAATAATAAAATTCTATGAACAAAATAAAAATTCTATGAACAAAATTACAACAAAAAAATCATAAAAATTCTATGAAAAAATTGACATATTATTTGCATATATATGAACACACAAACTTTTGCATATGCAACAATAATATCACCAAAAAAATGTATGAACAGAAAAAAAATTCTAACTTTTGCATCTAAACTATACATCTAAATTAAGTACAACTAAATTAACTATACATCTAAATTAACTATACATCCTAACTATACAACTAAATTAACTATACATTCTAAATTAGGAAATTACGGCCACGGGGCAGCGGCGGCGAGGAGGCAGGGGGGCACGGGGCGGCGACGGCGACGGCGCGGTCGGGGGAGACGGCAGGGGCGGCGGGCGGCGACGGCGACGAGGAGGCAGGGGGGCACGGGGCGGCGACGGCGACGGCACGGTCGGGGGCGACGGCAGGGGCGGCGGACGGCGACGGTGTCTGCGGTGAAGAGGCAGGGGGGCACGGGGCGGCGATGGCGTCTGCGGCCGCGCGGGACGGCGGCGGAGGCAGGGGCGACGGCGAGGCGCAACCTGGCGGCGTCGTCGGGCGGGGAAGAACGAACTGAACCCAAAATTTTCGCAAGTGCTACTTATATAGACGAAGCATTGGTCCCGGTTCGTGACAGAAACCGGGACGAATTCCCCCTTTAGACCCGGTTGGTAGCACCAACCGGGACCAAAGGCCACTTTTCGGCAGCCCAAAGGGCGGGAAGCGGCGACCATTGGTCCCGGTTGGTGCCACGAACCGGGACGAAAGGACCCCTTTCATCCCGGTTGGTGCCACCAACCGGGACCAAAGGGCGTGTACTGGAACTGCCGCGGTGCGTTGGGATGTTTAGTCCCACCTCGCTAGCCGAGAGGGGCTCGGAGTGGTTTATAAGCCCTGCGGAGCCGACCACTTCGAGCTCCTCTCTACTGCAGGCTTACGGGCCTAAATCCACTCTCTGTGCCTGTGGGCCTACTGGGCCTACTGTGGGCCTGCATCCTGGCCCAATTAGCGGGTTTCTAGTCGTATGCAGGCTGTGGTGGCCCAGTAGGCGGCATTTTTAAAAAAAAAATCCAGTTTTTTGTTTTTTACTAACAGCAAAATACTTACTAGTTTTTTGGTTTTTTACTAACAGCAAAATATTTATGATAATTCTGTTTGCTATTAAAGTTTCTTTTTGCTTATAATGTTCTAAACACAAAATACCTTAGATAATTTATTCTTTGTTGCTTTATTTATTTTATTTTTTTCTACTTATAACAAAATACTTATTGTTAATATAAGTTTTTTTTTCCAGATTTTTTGTTTTGTTTTCTGCATTATTCATTTTCTTTTTTTTTGCTTTATTTTTTATTTTAGGTCACAAAATTTGTTTATGAATAGTTAAAATTTGAATAGTTTAAATTTGAATTTTTTAAGATTTGTGTGAATCACTAGTTTATGAATAACTTTACTATTTGAAATTTGTGTGAATCTCAAGTTTGTGATTAACTTTGCTAGTGCCACTAGTTTTCAAATTAGAATAGTTAAAATTTGAATTCTTTGAAATTTGTGTGAATCACTAGTTTATGAATCACTAGTTTACTAAATTTGTGTGAAAACACTTTGTAGAATAGTTAAAATTGATTTTTGAGTCAATCTTTTTCCTTGCTATTTATTTTAGGTCACAAAAAATAAAAACTTCTCTGTTAGTGAACATAGATGCACTTATAGAGAAAATTAAACATAAATTCATAATTCATTTCTATTTATGAATTTAGGTCCAATTTTCCTCTATAGGTGCATCTATTTTCACTTTGAGAGGAGCTCAACAACGCAGAGAGGGACGGGCTCATAAGCAGGTGTGGGCGCCCTTCGTTTGGCGAGGTGGGACTAAACTCTAGGTGCAACGAGGGCGAACCCTTTAGTCCCGGTTCGTGGCACAAACCGGGACTAAAGGGGAGCCTGTGGTCCCGGTTCATTCCACGAACCAGGGCCAATGGTGGTGGGCCAGGAGCCAGGCCCATTGGTCCCGGTTCGTCCCACCAACCGGGACCAAAAGGTCCAGATGAACCGGGACCAATGGCCCACGTGGCCCGGCCGGCCCCCTGGGCTCACGAACCGGGACCAATGCCCACATTGGTCCCGGTTCTACTTTGAACCGGGACTAATGGGCTGAGCCGGCCTGGACCATAGCCCGGTTTTCTACTAATGGACCGGCCGCCCCCTACAACCACTAGCTGGTTGGCTGCTCCAAGAGAAATTGACACTTGTCATTTGCGAGCAACCCATCCTCTGAGGACTTTGAGCGAAAATCATCAAGTGAGGAAAAACCATAAACTCAAAACCCAAACACCTTATTGGGCATCACTGAAGAGATTGATCCTGAGTGGATCCGATGCTTGTTACCTTTGAAGATTGTGCTTCTTCCAGACGGTTAGGCGTCATGGTCTAGAGCATCCAAGAGGAATTGTGGATCGTCGAGTGACCTAGTTTGTGAAGGTTTGGAAGTCGCCTGAAGACTTACCACGAGTGATTAGACGAGGTCTGTGTGACCTTAGTTCAAGGAGAATATGGTGAGGACTGGGTGTCCTGATCTGCGTGTTCAGGACTGGGTGTCTGGGACTGTGTGTCCTCGAGTTTAAATACTCAGCCGCTCTAACCAGATGTACAACTGAGACAACAGTTGGAACTGGTCTACCAAATCATTGTCTTCACCAAGCTTACTGGTTCTATTACCTCAACTCTCTCATTTCCTCATAACTGTGTTGTGTGTTTGTTCATATCTGTGTTTGAAGACTTTGACTGAAGACTTTCTCAATTTCCTCAGTTCAATTTCTTTAGTCTGTTTGTCTTCATCCTGTGTTATCCTGTGGTTACGCTTCCTGTACTCTGTGCCTGTCTTCATTTCATCATGATGACTATGCTTGTATTCTGTTATGTTTACTTTTGAGTACTCATTCCGCTACTAGTAGTTCTTCGCTAAGGAATTTCCTCACCGGCAAATTCCTCAGTGAAGAATTTCATAAAAATCGCCTATTCACCCCCCCTCTAGTCGATATAACGCACTTTCAATTGGTATCAGAGCAAGGTACTCCCTTGTTCTGTGTGATTTTGGTTTAACCGCCTGGAGTTTTAGTTATGTCGACCGCAGGTATGATCAAGGTCTCTGCTGGGTGTCCTACCTTCGATGGGACGGACTACCCCTACTGGAAGAATAAGATGCGAATGCATCTTGAATCAATTGATAACGATCTCTGGTATGTTGTGGAAAATGGTGTTCCCTCAGTCACACCTTCTCTGAATGCTGCTGATGTGAAGAGATTCAAGCAACTCGACTCTCAAGCGAAGAATATCATATGTGGCCATCTGAGCAAAGGACAGTATGGCAGAGTGAGTGCTTTGGAGACAGCGAAGTTTATCTGGGACAGCTTGTCCAAAGTGAATGAAGGAGTCTCAACTCAGCGTGACTCTCGAGTTGATGTTCTTCGCAATCTCTTCAACAGCTTCAAAAGACTCGAAAATGGAAATGTTCAACAAACCTTCGATCGTCTCACTGACATCTCAAATGAGCTTCAAGCACTTGGTGCCACTGACATCACCGACCATGAGGTGGTGAAGAAATTGCTGAGATCGCTTGATTCCTCATTTGACACTCTGGCATTGATGATACAAGAACGTGCTGATTACAAGTCACTTGATCCCGCTGGTATTCTCGAGAGGCTAAATACTCATGAGTTCCAACTTGCTGAAAAGAGAGATCTCTATGGTTCAAGCTATGGCAGAACACGTGCACTGAAGGCCAAGGCAGTATCTGAGTCCGAAGATGAAGACTCTGGTAGCAGCCTTGGTGATCCTGAAGAACTGAGCCATGATCTGGCTCTGCTCGTGAAGAAGTTCCAAAAGTTCTCAAGACGTGGTCGTCTTGGAAGATCCTCAAGGAGCAATGATTCCTCATCCAGTGACTACAAGAAGAGGCTCTGTCACAAATGCAAGAAACCTGGACATTTCATTCAAGATTGTCCTCAGTGGGAAAAGGAATCAAAGAAGAAGAAATACAAGGATTACAGTTCTGATGATGCGAAGAAAAAGAAGAAATCCACAAAATCTTCATCATCAAAATCCTCAAAGTCTTCATATCACAAGAAGAGCAGCTCCAAGAAGGCTAGGGCATTCATTGGCAAGGAAATGGACTCTGAGGCTGAATTTGAAGAAAATGAGGAAGAGGAGACATCTGAGGAATCCGAATCCGGAGTGGCGAGCCTAGCTGTCGCTACTGCATTCGTCAGCAAGTCTATCTTCAACACAGAAGAAAATGACCTCACCAACAAGGCTGATGAAAGCGATGATGACTACGCTCCCACCTATTGCTTCATGGCAAAGGGTGCCAAGGTACTCAAATATACCTCCTCTGAATCAAGTGAGAATGGATCTGATGAAAACCTTAAGCCTAGCTATTCTAAACTTGCTAAGATTGCTATAAAACAACAAAGGGCTTTAGAAAAGGTTCAAGACATGCTAAATAAAAGTGATGATATGTTGGGCGAAGAAATGGATCGCACTGAAACTTTGACTAAAAATCTTCAGAGACTTCAGTCCAAGCTTGACAAACTTCAAAGTCATCATAACACTCTCTTATCGTATCATGAGAAGCTTTCTTATGAATTTCTTCAAAGAAAGCAAGATCTTGAGAAGCTAAGAGTGAGTTATGAGGATCTTCAGAAGGAGCCCAATTCATTACTTGCTCAACAAATCAGCGCTTCTCAGGAAGAATTTGTTCCTCCATGCTTGAAGTGCATTGAACGTGAATCTGCTAATTCTTCACCTGAATGTTCAAATGCTGCTAATGTTTCAAATTCTTCACATGCCTCTGCTGTCACTAATTCCTCATCTGAGGACATTGCTAGTATCACTGACGATTCTGGGCTGAAGGAATTGTACACGACAGGCATGTACAAAAGCCTCAAAGGGCATCAGGCTCTTTGTGATGTGCTTAAAAAGCAGATCCTCAACAGGAACCCTAGGAAAGAGGGTATCGCCTTTGAGAGGAAACTCAATGCTGATGGTACATATTGGAAGCCTGAGCAGTACCCCAAAACTACATGGGTTGCTGCAAAGGGACCTCCAGTTGATCCATCTAACTTATCTGGATTTGCATGTGAATCTCCTCATTCTGATGATGAGTCAATTGACTCCAACTATAAACTGTTCAAAAATCAGAATGGTGAAGTATTTGCTAGATATGTTGGCACTAACTGCAGGAACGGCTCCCCTATGAAGAAAATCTGGGTTCCCAAAAGATGCCTTGAAAATCTTCAGGTGAATGTCATCATGACGCCACCTGTGAAGAATAGGAACCCCAGATCAAATTCTTCATATGGACCAAATTCCTCATATGGATCAAAGTCCTCATATGAACATCATCGTGCTAACCCGTCTGTTTCGCAGGGAAGATCTAAGGATTATGGATATGTGCATTATTCTTCAAATCATTATGTCCATAAGTCCTCGAAGAATTTCTCTGCATACTCTTATGCTTACTCTAACCCCTCTTATGTGAAACGAAATGGACTGGCTTCTATGCCATCCTTCTCATATGGAGCTCGCAGAATGATGAACTCTTTGCCACCTCTTTAGATGTGGGTGGTGAAGAAAAAGAACTAATCTCTTCTGCAGGGTCAGGTCTCCAGACGCACATAATCGTCTGAAGAATTTGCTGGAGACCTAAGCATTGTCTGATAGGATGCAGGCTAATCATGAAGAAATGAACTTTCATTTCTCACGTCCTCATATTGCCTTATCAGTTCTTTTACTTGATGAAATTGATCTGATGAATTGATGTCATATTCTTCACTAATGAAGTATATGAGTTTGTAAGCTGCACTAATTCATCTGCAGGATGATCAACCCAAAGCCACTGAGTGGGTCCTCGATAGTGGATGTACAAACCACATGACCGGTGACAAGAATCTATTGATGGATGCTCCATTATCTCCGTCGCATCTGAAGCATACCATCTTTGCTGACAAAGGCAAAAGTCAGGTATTGGGTCTAGGTAAGGTTGCGATTACAAAGGATCGACACATGGACAAAGTCATGCTTGTTGAATCCTTAGGATACAACCTTATGTCTGTCTCAATGCTTTCTGATCTTGATATGGTTGTTGTCTTTGGCAAGTACCGTTGTGTTGTGGTTATGGAAGGTGACAATTCCAAAGTCTTTGAAGGCTTTAGGAGAGGAGACCTGTATATTGTTGATTTCTCTATAGGACCACAACCAGCCGTGTGCTTACTTGCAAAAGCTTCAGAAGGCTGGCTCTGGCATCGACGACTTGGTCATGCAGGCATGAGGAATTTGCACACGCTTGCGAAGAGGAAGCATGTCATTGGCATCGAGAATGTCAAATTCCTCAAGGATCACCTATGCGGAGCCTGTGAAGCTGGGAAGATGACCAAGGCCAAGCATCCAGCGAAGACTATCATGACCACCACTCGCCCGTTTGAATTGCTTCACATGGATCTCTTTGGTCCTAATCATTATTCTGCTATTTCAAATGAAGCATCTCAATATGGCTTTGTTATTGTTGATGATTATTCTCGCTACACATGGGTACACCTTGTTACTTACAAACATGAAGTGCAGGAAGTCTTCAAACGATTTTCCTCGAGGACTTCAACCAACTTTGGTGTGAAGATCAAGCACATCAGAAGTGACAATGGCACTGAGTTCAAGAATTATGGTCTCGATGACTATCTTGATGAACTTGTATTACTCATGAGTTATCTACTCCTTACATTCCTCAGCAGAATGGCGTCGTGGAGCGCAAGAACATGACTCTTGCTGAGATGGCTTGCACTATGCTTGATGAATACAAAACGCCTCGTCGTTTCTGGACTGAGGCAATTGATACTGCGTGCCACATCATCAACAGAGTATATCTTCACAAATTCTTCAAAAAGACTGCCTATGAACTTCTCACTGATAAGAAACCCAATGTAAGTTATTTCAAAGACTTCGGTGCTAAATGTTGGATTAGAGATCCTCATCACAACTCAAAATTTGCACTGAAAGCACATGAAGATTTTATTCTTGGTTACGGAAAGGACTTGCACACCTACAGAGTCTTCAACAACGTTCTTCACAAAGTTGTTGAAACTGTAGATGTGCGGTTCGATGAAACTAATGGCTCGCAAAGAGAGCACCTACCTACTGTGATAGATGAACCAGCACCTGAGGAAACTATCAAGTTCAAGGCTACTGAGGATGTCATTCCTACTGAAGAATCTGCTGAAGAATTCATTCCAGAACATGAAGAACGTCGAGCTAATGCACCTGAAGAAAATGCTGAAGAAAATGGTGCTGAAGAAAACGCTGATCAAACTCTTCAACGACAACCAGCTCATCCTCGCATTGCAAAAGAAGTGCAAGTTGAAAAGATCATCAATGACATCAAAGCGCCAGGTCCTCTCACACGCTCAAAAGCTTCACATTTGTCTAACTTGTGTGGGCAGTATGCTTTTGTCTCTATTACAGAGCCCACTAAGGTAGATGAAGCATTTCTGGAGCTTGAGTGGATTCAGGCCATGCAAGAAGAATTACATCAGTTCGAGCTCAACAATGTCTGGGAACTGGTCAAATGTCCAAATCCTCGCAAGCACAATATCATCGACACAAAGTGGATCTACCGCAACAAGCAAGATGAAAATGGCCTTGTGGTGAGGAATAAGGCACGGCTTGTAGCGCAAGGCTACACACAGGTTGAAGGAATTGATTTCGATGAAACTTTTGCACCTGTTGCTAGACTTGAGGCTATTCGCATATTACTTGCTTATGCTAACCATTATGATATCACTTTATGTCAAATGGATGTGAAAAGTGCATTCCTCAATGGTAAGCTTGAGGAAGAAGTATATGTTGCTCAACCCCCAGGTTTTGAAGATCCAAAGAATCCTGACAAAGTCTTCAGACTCAACAAGGCCCTCTATGGCCTCAAGCAGGCCCCATGGGCTTGGTACGATACCTTGAAGGAACTCCTCATGAATAAAGGCTTCAAACCCGGTTCACTCGACCCTACTCTTTTCACTAAATCTTACGATGGTGAATTGTTTGTGTGCCAAATATATGTTGATGATATTATCTTTGGCTGTACTGACCAACGTTATAGTGATGAATTTGCCTATATGATGAGTGAAGAATATCAAATGTCTAGGATGGGAGAGTTGAAATTCTTCTTAGATCTTCAAATTCGTCAACAACACAATGGCATATTCATATCTCAGGAGAAATACCTCAAGGATGTACTGAGGAAATTCGGCATGCAAGATTGCAAAGGCGTCAAAATTCCTATGCCTACAAATGGCCATCTGTGCACTGATGAAAATGGTATTGACTTCGATCATAAGGTATACCGCTCCATGATAGGTTCCTTATTGTACTTATGTGCATCTAGGCCAGATATAATGCTTAGTGTTTGCATGTGTGCCCGATTTCAAGCTACACCGAAGGAATCACACCATAAGGCTGTGAAGCATATTCTTCGATATCTAGCTCACACACCAACACTTGGATTATGGTACCCCAAGGGCTCGCTTTTGATCTTGTTAGATATTCTGACTCTGACTATGCTGGTGATCGTGTGGATCGCAAGTCAACATCTGGTACATGTCATTTCCTCGGACGATCTTTGGTCTGGTGGTCCTCGAAGAAACAGAACTGTGTATCACTATCTACTGCTGAAGCTGAGTACATTGCCGCTGGTTCTTGCTGTGCTCAATTGCTATGGATGAAGCAAACTCTCAAGGACTACGGCGTCAACATGAAGAATGTGCCTCTCTTCTGTGACAATGAGAGTGCCATCAAGATTGCTCACAACCCAGTTCAGCACTCGAAGACAAAGCACATTCAGATTTGTCATCATTTTCTTCGTGATCATTTGTTGAAGGGCGACATTTCTATTGAGCATGTGAAGACTGAAGAACAGCTAGCCGATATCTTCACAAAGCCCTTGGATGAGAAGAGATTTAGCAAGTTGCGGTGTGAGCTAAATATCCTAGAATCTTCGAATGTTCTTTGAAAAGGACACTCATCCTAACACTTGTGCAAAATTGATGACTTAGATGTGCAACACATGAAGAAACATTTTTCTTCAATCAATGAAGAATAACACTCTTAGTGTGAAGAAATTAACGAAGAATTTGATTCTCAGAACCCTACGATAATTGTACGCGGTGTCTGAAATCATCATTCTTATACGGTTGGTCACGCCACCACCAAAAGTTGAAATTCCTCAATTATTCATATTCTTCAACTTTGCATTGTCTTCACTTGTCCCTCTTTTTTCTTCATTGGCTATATATATATATATGAGTTTATGTCCTCTATAGCATTCACTTATTGCTACTTCTTCAAGTTGGTTTTCTGCTAAGTGAATGTGATCGGACCCTTCCCCTCTATGCTATACTCAACCCAATCTGTTCACAAATTCTTCATGTGCGTTCTATTTGAAACTCGTTCAAAATCTTCACTGTGTCCTTGTCAGCTGAAGAAATTGCGAACGGAACTTTAAAACCTATCTTATCTAAATTTTCGGCTTTGCCGCTCAAACCGTTCCGCATCCCACGATACACTTATCCACTCACCCACGATCTAACATGATCTCCACCTCTCACCACGTGGGTGACACATGTCATGCGGATGAGAAGGGTCAGGGGCACGTTCGTCCAATTTCTTCGGGCGAGCAGTTTTTCACCGTGGCTATAAATACCCCTCCTTCCCTTCCTCACTTCTTTTACTCCGCTCGACCTCTCTCTCTCCAGCTCGAGCTTCTCAAACCCTAGCGCCGCCGCTACTTCATCGCCGCCAGTGAGGAAGAGCTTCACTGCCTCGACCTCGTCGCCGATGTACTCGCACCGACCGCGGACATCTTCACTCCGCCGCCGCCGTAGCCGTCTTCCTCCGCCAAGTTAGGGTGTGGAAGATCTGCACAGACGAACTTCACATCTCCTCACTCCAGTTCATCGTGTTCTTCATCCAGGGTAAATAAAAGTTACTTTTACTGCCCTCGTTGATTCGAATGATTATCTACAAAATCTTCAAAAGTGTTTTTCTTCATATCTTCACACACTAAACACCTCACAAGTCATCTGTTCTTGATTCGTTTCTCTAAGCATCATTTTTCTTCAAGATTCCTCAATTGTGTGGATATTCGATCTATACAACTCTGGAACCTAAGACAAAGAACGCTTATTGAAAATCTTCAAGACTCATCTGGTCAAATTCCTCAAACTTGTTCTTTTTGAAAAACCTTCTGAGAACGCATATGACCTCTCCAAATTCCTCGTGAAGGAATTGATGTACGTGCCTAGAACTGTCTATCGTATTCTTACGAGGACAATCAGTCCCATCAAAGGCCACGACTCATCTGATGAGAAAATTGTTGGCATCATGAAGAATCTGGTATTCAACATCGTTCATGGCATTCCTGTCAATTATCACGATTTCTTCATGAGGACTATGGCAAATGTTGCACTGTCACCATTTGAGCTGAAGCCTTATGCACCTTGGATTATGAGATTCCTCAGGACAAGGTCTTCACTCAACGACAAAGCTGATTTCCAGAATCACCTCAGCTACTTGCCCCCAATTGAAGTCCTCAAGCAGACATATTCCTCAGTTGATGGAAAGGGCAAGGCACCAGCTGTAATAGATGAAGGCATTCGTCCATTGGATGGTAAGTTTCGCAAAGCTGCATCTTATTCCACCAATGATGACTCTGCCACACATGAATCTGCCAATGCACCTAAGTCCACTCCTCAAGCCACTGCTCCGCGCATGATGACTGGCCGTGAACTTCTACTTAGTCTTCACCAGAAGGTGGATCAAAATCACAAATGGGTTAAGCGTCAGTTTGGTTCACTTCTTCACAACATGACTGCCACACACAATGCAGTGAAGAAAAACCACTACTACCTCCATCAAGTCTTCGGTCGCACCTGGGCAATCCTGTCACATCTATATTGTGAAGAAGATCTGAAGAACATGGGTCTCAAAGAAGATTTTGACTGGTCTGCACCTCCACCGAAGAAATTCAAGAAGGTCCAAGTTCCTTCTCTGGTGGCCAGCTCATTTTCTTCATCGCGCGACACTGATGAACATGAAGATTTGGACGACACTGCGGCAGGCCCTACATCAACAAACGACCCCAACAACGCTGGTGCTCCTTTATCAACATGATTATCTTCAGGGGCGTTAGTCCTCATTTTCGATCCTTTTGGTCATTCGATGACAAAGGGGAGAAATATGAGTTAGTCTTCAAGCGGGTCTACTATATGGGCGTTTATTTTGCTAAGTTACAACTCTCGTTCTTCTGAAACTTTATTGGATCGAGTTGTAATCTTAAACCCGATGGTGCTCTGATACTTTTGATGCACTGTGCTCTGATACTTTTGATGCACTATTCTGATACTTTTGATGCACTATTCTGCATGCTTATTCCTCGTTAATATTATTGCACGCATGCTGAATTTCATCAGGCACCATATTTCATCATGCATTTCAAATTCTTCATATTATATGTTAAATGCGTGTATGAATTACAAGATATAGGGGGAGATCTCCATGATTCAACTCTTCAAGTGTGCATTGCTTCAAAAGAAAAATCCTCACTATGCACATCTTCAGGGGGAGTTCTTCTATATCTTGTAATCAAATTCCTCAATATCAGTAGTTACACTTCATATGTTTATCCCCGTTGAAAACTTAACCTATATTGTCATCAATCGCCAAAAAGGGGGAGATTGTAAGTGCATCTAGTGCCCCTTAGTGATTTTGGTGTATTGAGGACTTATAGGTTAAGGGACTAATGCGTTTGTGAGTGTACACAGGTCTATAAGTCTATGAGGAGTTTGATATTTACAGAAAAAGTCGGCCCCTAAAAATGAATATCTTCGACTGGAGATTTTGGTATTTCTGAAGACTTTGAAAGTGAAGAAATTGGTGTGTCTGTGAAGACTTGATATTCATGCGAGGAATATGAAGCTTGAAGACTTTCGTTTTCATAGTTTTGTTTTTCTCTTTCTTGAGTCATAGGAAACACCGTACTGTTAAAGGGAGTCAAGGAAATACTAAGGAAAAATTTCCATGTGATGCTCAACTCAAAATCCTACACCTACCAATCCCTTCGAGTGAAGCCATTGGAAATCTCATACAGTTCAGTCAAATTTCTTCAGTGACAGAGACAAAGTTCTTCTGGTCTCTAAGGAATTTGTCCTGACTGAGGAGTTAGGAATTCGCCAGTGAGGATTGCCTACACAGCGAGGAACATGATAGCCCTGAGGATTTTACTACTCAAAATTCCGACCATTGCTGTGCTATGCGCCAGCTGTCCCAAAATATCTATCCACCTAACGGTCATATCATCGAAGGGCATTTATGTCTTATCATGTCGGGCTGCTCCCTAGGCTCTAAATAGCCGCACGTACAACCACTAGCTGGTTGGCTGCTCCGAGAGAAACTTACACTTGTCATTTGGGAGCAACCCATCCTCTGAGGACTTTGAGCGAAAATCATCAAGTAAGGAAAAACCATAAACCCAAAACCCAAACACCTACAAACCCCAAGTGATTGAGCATCACTGAAGAGATTGATCCTAAGTGGATCCGACGCTTGTTACCTTTGAAGACTGTGCTTCTTCTAGACGGTTAGGCGTCATGGTCTAGAGCATCCAAGAGGAATTATGGATCGCCGAGTGACTAAGTTTGTGAAGGTTTGGAAGTCGCCTGAAGACTTACCACGAGTGATTGGACGAGGTCTGTGTGGCCTTAGTTCAAGGAGAATACGGTGAGGACTGGGTGTCCTGATCTGCGTGTTCAGGACTGGGTGTCCGGACTGTGTGTCCTCAAGTTTAAATACTCAGCCGCTCCAACCAGATGTACAACTGAGACAGCAATTGGAATTGGTCTACCAAATCATTGTCTTCACCAAGCTTACTGGTTCTATTACCTCAACTCTTTCATTTCCTCATAACTGTTTTGTGTGTTTGTTCATATCTGTGTTTGAAGACTTTGACTGAAGACTTTCTCAATTTCCTCAGTTCAATTTCTTCGGTCTGTTTGTCTTCATCATGTGTTATCCTGTGGTTATGCTTCCTGTACTCTGTGCCTGTCTTCATTTCATCATGATGACTATGCTTGTATTATGTTATGTTTACTTTTGAGTACTCATTCCGCTGCTAGTAGTTCTTCGCTAAGGAATTTCCTCACCGGCAAATTCCTCAGAGAAGAATTTCATAAAAATCGCCTATTCACCCCCCCTCTAGTCGATATAACGCACTTTCACTCATGCATATCATCTACGCATAGACCTGGCTCGGATGCCACTGTTGGGAAACATAGCATGCAATTTCAAAATAAATTCCTATGCTCATGCAAGATCTATCTAGGAGATGCATAACAACGAGAGGGGGAGAGTGTGTCCACGTACCCTCGTAGACCGAAAGCGGAAGCGCTTGACAACGCGGTTGATGTAGTCGAACTTCTTCTCGTTCCGACCGATCAAGCACCGAACGTATGAAACCTCCGAGTTATGCACACGTTCATCTCGATGACGTCCCTCGAACTCTTGATCCAGCAAAGTGTCGAGGGAGAGTTTCGTCAGCACGATGGCGTGGTGACGGTGATGGTGAAGTGATCCACGCAGGGCTGTGCCTAAGCACTACGACAATATGACCGGAGGAGTAAACTGTGGAGGGGGGCGCCGCACATGGCTAACAGTTGTTTCTGTGTATCCTAGGCACCCCCTCCCCACATATATATAGGTTGGAGGGGGGAAGAGGCAGCCAGGGGGCTCCCAAGTAGGCCGAATCCTACTTGGGCTCCCATCCCAATTCGCCCCCCCTTTCCATGTTTTCTGGAGAGAGAGAAGGAAAGAGGAGGGGGGAGAAGGAAGGGGGAGGCCAAATCCCTCCCCTTCCTTTCTCTCTTCCCCCTTTCCTTTACTCTTCCTATTCGGCCTACATGGGGGGTGCAGTAGCCCATGCTGGCGCTGTGTTTCCCTTCTTGGCCCAATAGGCCCAAATCTTTACCCGGGGTGCCCGGAACCCCTTCCGGTGACCCGATATGTACCCGGTACCGCCGGAACACTTCCGGTGTGCGAATATCATCGTCCTATATATGAACCATTACCTCTCAACCATTTCGAGACTCCACGTTATGTCTGTAATCTCATCCGGGACTCCGAACAACATTCGGTCACCAAATCACATAACTCATATAATACAAAATCGTCATCGAACGTTCAGCGTGCGGACCCTATGGGTTCAAGAACTATGTAGATATGATTGAGACACCTCTCCGGTCAATAACGAACAACTGAACCTGGATGCTCATATTGGTTCCCACATATTCTATGAAGATCTTTATTGGTCATACCGTAATGACAACATACGTTATTCCCTTTGTCATCGGTATGTTACTTGCCCGAGATTCGATCGTAGATATCTTCATACCTAGTTCAATATCGTTACCGGTAAGTCTATTTACTCGTTCCGTAATGCATCATCCTGCAACTAACTCATTAGTCACATTTCTTGCAAGGCTTATCATGATGTGCATTACCGAGAGGGCCCAGAGATCCCTCTCTGATACTCGGACTGACAAATCCTAATCTCGATCTATGCCAACCCAAAAAAACACCTTCGGAGATACCTGTAGAGCATCTTTATGATCACCCAGTTATGTTTTGACGTTTGATAGCACACAAGGTATTCTACGGTATTTGGGAGTTGCATAATCTCATAGTCGAAGGAATTTGTATTTGACATGAAGAAAGCAATAGCAATAAAACTTAACGATCATTATCCTAAGCTAACGGATGGGTCTTGTCCATCACATCATTCTCCTAATGATGTGATCCCGTTCATCAAATGACAACACATGTCTATGGCTAGGAAACTTAACCATCTTTGATTAACGAGCTACTCTAGTAAAGGCTCACTAGGGACACTCTATTTTGTCTATGTATCCACACATGTATCAAGTTTCCAGTTAATACAATTGTAGCATGAATAATAAACATATATCATGATATAAGGAAATATAAATAACAACTTTATTATTGGCTCTAGGGCATGTTTCCTTCACATGCATGATATCAAAGCACAAAGTCGGGTATATGTTTTAGCATAAAGGAGTGAACTATTTACATTTCAAAGTATGGCACAAGATAGGTGTCCATTTGGGGATGATTCACAATCATGCACTAGAAGAGGTAGTCCACGATGAGTTTATGGCCATATGTGGATTCCATGTTGTTATAGTGCATATGATAAGGAACAAGTAAGGTCACATTACTATGTCGGAGTTGGGGATCTGAAGCTTGATCAAATGCCCAAGGTATGATTAAGGGCGAGGAGACTGTACTGGCATAGAAGATATTTGCATTTTTTTAGAAAAGGAGAAGATATTTGCATGGATCACCTCATTGACGTGTAGATAAATTTTATCGACGGGGAACTCATCGACACAATGAACACATTCTATAATCTTGACCATGTAACACTGATAACCTTGTTTTGACCTAGCTACCACATCGGCGTGTAAACCTGAACTTTGATTGAGAGGATCCTCAACAGAGTCCGACATCATCAGTTCAAAGGTTATACATACTCCATATGGACCATCCAGGGACAATAATGGGAACGGGTGGTTTGTCAATGGATGGTCCAGAGCATGATTTCCCCCTTGGCTTAAGAGCTTGATTAAGCTCCGTTGGTGCCGGCGAATTGGCAGCTTGATCCTCCTCCGCTAATGGTGAAATATCTTGGACTATATCCGCGGCACTGGCAAGGCCGAATAGAGAGTCAAGCTTCACGACGGTGGGATTGTTGTCATAACCATATGATCTGTGGGGAATCTCATCTATATCACTCAATGGCCACTTAAGCAGGTGGCTCTGAGTCACTTGTCCTCACCTAATGACGCCCTCTTCAGGGTGATGAGGCAACAATTGTGCTTTAAAGCCCTTGTGTACCTTCAGCACCTCCACTAGTTATGTCCAGTGGCAGGACGACCCCGAGCATCATTCTAGTACCATTGGTAAACAGGTTGACTTGCCCTAGCAATCCTTGTCATCACGATGTCCATGTTGGCTATGCCAACATGAAGTAAACTATGAGGTTTACCCTCCTCCCTACTACAAATCTATTTATATACATTTTTTCCTGCATTTTACTCATTCCTTTTTTTGCATATGCAAAACTATAAAGTAACTATTCTTTAGAGGAAGTTGAGCTCTTTAACAGTATTCGTAAACGTACAAAAAATTATACGGCTCCCGTATAGTCTCTAAAACTTCCCGTCCATCTATGAGAAGATATCCCTTCCCGTATAAGTAATACATGAGCACACTGCCAAAAGAGTTCCCCGCGCTGCTGACCGCTGCACCACCCTTGCTGCTGCCCATCACCGCCTCGCCACCCACCCACCCGCCGCCATCGCGCCAATGCCAAAAACCACTTTAGGGAAAGTTTTTGCTGGAAATGAGAAAATAACTCACCTGAGAACTTCCTCTAAATTATATGGACATCCTTTAAAGACTACTTTTACAGGAAGTTTTTTTTAGACACGGAGTTGCCTTGCCAAATACAATAAATCGGGCGTCACACAACAGTCTACAGTAGTGATATGATACATTCAAAAACAATACATCAATGGTATGGTTTAGCAACAATATGTGTGCTCCAACCCATGGAATTATCTTATCTGTGGAAAATCTTAGTATCTTACACACATTTGCATTCAAAGTTTGAATACAAACCTGTGATTGTGAACCAAACATGAATTCTGAGAGGGTTCTTCGCTTGCTGCTGGCAGGAGAGGGTCGTGCTTATTCCTGCAAATTTGATCTGGCATTCACTTCATTCAGTCACTTCCCTTGGTTGTGTCATCTCTATCTCCTTCATCGACTCAGCTAACAATTTCTTCTCTACACGTTGATTCACATTGATGGTTTTGTTGACTCGATGGTTGTGCTCTCAAGGTGAGCTAGGTACGATGATCTGGTTGATCTCGGAGCCCTCCCATGAGTTAATGTCAACAATTTTCATGAAAGCTCTACTATGAGTGTCTTCATCAGCCGACGGTGTGGTGCCCTATGATTCAAGGCGAGGGGGCTCCTTTTGGTGGTGAAATATGATGTCATCATTGTGCCCATTGATGAAAATAATAATTAGAAACTAGCATTGGAAGAATTTTGAAGACAAAATGGAAATGGAATGTAGTAGCTAGAAGGCAGATTACTTCCCACTCAGTGGCGGAGCTAGAACTTTTGTGGAGCCTAGGCAAATTTGAGTGTAAGTGTCTAATCTCGAAATCAAAATCGGATGGTCAGATACGTACAACATACCGTATAAAATAGTTCCAAACTTCTGAACCACAAATCCGCATTAATAACAAAGTGAAAAACAAAGTCATACAAATTTAATTTTATACTGAACTAATATATAATACATCAATATTTAGTTTCATAAACCAAAATAAATGTGAGACTTGACAATAAGAGTTATAGAACCATCCCATTCATAGAACCAAATTCACCTTTGTTGCAAGCAAATGTATAAGTATCCAAACTACCATCCAAATGTCCTAAAAAATTACAAGATAAAAATTGGATTTGCAATTAACACAAACTGAGTGTTGTGATTTGTGAATATATTCAAAATCGGGAGTTTGTGGGAATAAAAATTGTATGAAAGATACAAATAGTGTGCTAAGAATATCATAAGGCAAATGTCATTTTTGATACTTCATTGTGATAAATGTTCGATTAATATCCCTGTGATCAACTAACTTGAACAATTCCAACAGTTCAACCTCAAAATTTATGACCTGAGTCAATCCATACCTAGATGTGGATGGCTGCATTAGTTAGCAATCATACCTAATCTCATTAGGAAGGAAAGGACGAATAGGAGAGCATACAAGTCATGCCTTTCCAGGGATAGATCCACTCATCCTGCCGCCGTCCATGCACCCAAGCCAAGGCCAATCCCTGCTAGCTCGTTTATATGGGATATGCAACTGAATAGGCATCGGGGGAGGTGAGCGCTTAGCGAATAGAATCAATGATTAATGAACAACCAAACATGTGTTTCACGCTTGCTAGACCCATCTCTTACAAAACTCATTACCACATGAACCAGCTCAACACACTTTTGCCAGGGGAACCACGGTGCGTATGTGAATTTTTCCAGCTGTGGCAAGACATCATAGAACGTACTCCTAGGAAACAGCCCGGCAAGTGCCCAAGGTGGCCGGGTGCTGGCTCCACCCCTGTTCCTAGTGGGAGGAGGGTTACACTAATATAATCCTCCTTGATAGGTAGTCCCAATTTTATGATGTCCTTCTATGGACTCATTGTGGGTGTTAACAAAGGAATGGACTTCTTAAGAGACAAACTTCCGTGGAAGGAATAAGCTAATCAAAAGAAAGCAGCTGGTTAAATGGGCTAAAGTTTGAAGACCTTTAGGAATTCAAAGCCTTCCTCCAATGAATCAAACTCTCCTACGTAAATGATGGTGGAAGATTTATAATACCTAGGTGCGGGTGGTAAGAAATTCTTACAAACTAGTATGTGAAAGATCAATGGCTGACTGGGATTAAACCCGTACCATGTAACTCACAATCTTGGTCTGGTTTCCTCAAAGATAAAGCACACTTCTTCTTTGTTTGCCAGTGCATTGTTGGGTTGGCAAAAAAAGTGAGTTTTTGGACAATTGGTGGGTAGGGGACAAACACCTCACCAAGTCTAACTTCCCTGGGTTATATAATATTTTCTTTGATAAAACAACTCTTCGTGGTTGAGTTGTTTTATTAAAGGTTTAAACATTATCCAGTTTAGGAGGACTTCATAGGGGGGGTCTCTAGAGCTTCGGAATCATATTAAAGAAGTGTGTGAGGGGATTGAACTATCTGAGTCTCTTTCCCTCATAAATTTCTTTGAAAAAGGAAATCCTACCTCGAGTGAAAATCTTTATGTGCCTAGTGCTTAGAAATAGTATCGACACCGAAGATAACTTGATGGAGAGGCTGGATTGGTAATTCATCTTCCCTTTTTTGGGACAAGATGAGTCAATTGATCATATTTTCATGAGATGTTCTATATCCATGATGCTTCGGAATATTTTAAAATGTGCCCTTGATCTTCTTGATATACCTGACAATACTCAAGCTCTGTTTCGTAATTGGGTTGTCAAGCTTAAGTCTAATGAAAAGCGTGTAATGATGTCAGAGGTGTCTGCTATTTCCTGGACAGTTTGAAATCCAGAAATAGTGTGTTGTTTGATAATCTTAGGATCACTAATCCTTGTGTTCCTATTAATATCATTGCAAGATTTCTTAATGATTGGACTATTCTGTAATAAAACAATAAGATGAAAAAATGCTGAAGTGGGGAATGTGATACGTCCATTTTGCATCATGTTTTCTTACTGTTATTTATAATGTTTTTATCCATAATAATGCTTTTTGGAGTAATTCTAATGCCTTTTCTCTCATAATATGCAAGGTACACACAAAGGGGGGGAATTCTGGCAGCTGGAAATCTAGACCTCGAAAAGCTACGTCAGGCTACCTATTCTGCACAACTCCAAATGAGCTGAAACCTCACGGGATTTTTTATGGAATATATAAGAATTATTGGAGCAAATAACTACCAGAGGGGGCCACCAGATGGGCACAACACACCTGGGCGCGCCAGGGCCTCCTCGGCCCACCTCCGGTGCCCATCTTTTGGTATATACGTCATTTTGACCTAGAAAAATAGGAGGAGGACTTTCGGGACGAAGCGCCACCGCCTCGAGGTGGAACTTGGGTAGGAGCACTTTTGCCCTCCGGCGGAGCGATTCCGCTGGGGGAACTTCCCTCCCGGAGGGGGAAATCATCGTCATCATCATCATCAAAAACTCTCCCATCTTGGGGAGGGCAATCTCCATCAACAACACCATCTTCTCTCAAACCCTAGTTCATCTCTTGTGTTCAATCTTGTTAGCGAAACTATAGATTGGTACTTGTGGGTGACTAGTAGTGTTGATTACATCTTGTAGTTGATTACTATATGGTTTATTTGGTGAAAGATTATATATTCAGATCCAATATGCTATTTAATACCCCTCTGATCATGAGCATGTTTATCATTTGTGAGTAGTTACTTTTGTTCTTAAGGTCACGGGAGAAATCATGTTGCAAGTAATCATGTGAATTTGATATGTATTCGATATTTTGATAGTATGTATGTTGTGATTCCCTTAGTGGTGTCATGTGAACGTCGACTACATGACACTTCACCATATTTGGGACTAAGGGAATGCATTGTGGAGTAGCAATTAGATGATAGGTTGTGAGAGTGATAGAACCTTAAACCCCAGTTTATGCGCTATTCTGTAAGGGACCGATTGGATCCAAAAGTTTAATTCTATGGTTAGAATTTATTCTTAATACTTTTCTCGTAGTTGCGGATGCTTGCGGGGGGGGGGGGGGGGGGGGGGGGGGGGGGGTTAATCATAAGTAGGAGGTTTGTTCAAGTAAGAACAACACCGGTCCACCCACATATCAAATTATCAAAGTAGTGAACACGAATCGAACCAACATGATGAAAGTGACTAGATGAAATTCCCGTGTACCCTCAAGAATGCTTTGCTTATTATAAGAGACCGTTTTGGCCTGTCCTTTACCTCAAAAGGATTGGGCTACCTTGCTGCACTTTTGTTACTACTATCATTACTTGCTCCTTACAAATTATCTTGCTATCAAACTACCCTGCTACTTACAATTTCAGCACTTGCAGACGTCACCTTGCTGGAAATTACTTGTCATTTCCTTCTGCTCCTCATTAGGTTCGACACTCTTACTTATCGAAAAGAGCTACAATTGATCCCCTATACTTTTGGGTCATCAGAATGTTCAAACTTCTAGCAGGTGAAGTTTTTCGCGCGGTTCATGGATGGAGGGTTGGACTAAATAGGATCCAGTAGTGAAGGAGTATTTTCCCTTTGGTCTTGTTCTTGTTAGGTCTTTTTGTTGGCCGGTTGTTAGGAGTCTAGTTGGTTCCAGCTGGTGTTGAGAGGTGGCATATGAATTGCACCTTAAGATTTCTTGGAAGTTTTTCTTATGATGCTTGTAGGATCCGACTTATGGATTCCCATAGATCGCAAGGTTTATCCCTGTGCACTCTTGGATACTTTTCACTTTGCTATCATTTACCTTTTTTGTTGTTACTCCCTCCGTCCATATTAATTGACCCTGAAATGGATGTATCTAGACGTATTTCAGTGCTAGATACATCCATTTCAGTGTCAATTAATACGGGGCAGATGGAGTAGCTTGTTAGACAAAGATGGTGTGGTTTCTTATATACGAAACTGGAGAGGAAGCTCTCTTTTCAAAATTAAAAAAAGCGATGGCGATGGCATGGCCTCTCTTGAGCCTAGTCTCCTTGAGATGGTCTCTCTGGTTTGCTCCAATTCTACATCAGCGACGAGGGGCTCCGATGACTCCAAATTGTGCTCCAATTTTCAGTTGATATTATGTTGTCATTTCTTGGCACATTTATATTGTACCGTTCTGTGTGTCGCGTTTGTGGGTTGCGGTGTTTGTGTTGCTCTGTTGGTTGTTAATAAGAGCTAACTAGTCTATACCTAATAATAAAGGGATTAGTGCCTCTGCCCGTCCGTCATCAAATTACCCTCAAAGTTGGCAAGAATTACCCACCAATGTCACCCGTAAGTGCCAAAAATGATTCGTTTTCTCGTTAGATTCGCCCCCCCCCCCCCCCCCCCCCCCCCCAATTGAAGACCTGGGTTCAAATCCCAGTTGCTCTCCTTTTTGTGCCTTTTCTCCCTTAATTCCGGTTAGCGCATGATAGAGCTTAAGATAGTGATGTCTCACCTAAGTGTCACTTAACAGATGAGCTGCACGGTCTTGCAATTTCGGCCTAGCTACTTTTTTTAACCTCTTTTTTCGTTAGATTCAATTACTTTTTAAAATATTCATATTTTTTAAATCGTAACTCTAAATTTAGTATATTGTATATGAAAAATACTCAGAAAAATGTGTAGATTCTAAATATGATATTATTTTCTATGCTAATCATTTCTAAAATTATGTTTATGTTGCGCCCTCAATTAATATTTTTCTTCATATGGTGTATTTTGAAAATGTCTCATTATATATAATTATATATGTTTCCTACCCATTTAAATTGACTAAAGGATATCTTGATGCTCTCACAAAAGCTATTATTTGCACCATATGGGATGTCCACTCCTACCAGTTACAATATGCAAAGGTTACAACAGGCACATAATCATCCTTTCTATTTCGCCCAGTGCACAATAACCAATCCGCACAATGATGTACAATGCAAGCTTTATATAAACTAATGGCTTAATGTTTAAAATTGTGTCTATAAATATTTTTTAAGAACATCAATGTTGATATGCAATCTTGAACATTTGTTTGATATCCTTACAGATTGATTATTTTTGGTGATGTCTAATATGTTTGCAACCAAATTAAGTCTTGACTTGGATTACAGTTGCAAACACATATATCAGCAAGACAAAAATAATGCTCATACGCACATGCTATCATTGAGTACTAAAATGTACTTTGCTACTTTGAGCCTAATGCACTATTGTTGCGCATCACCGAGGAACACCAGCAAAGGCATGAACTGATACCGGCAACTACGTAGATATTTTTGTTGTCTAATAAATAGAACACAACTTCAGTACACCTTAAAAATCGTCCCACCTTTACAACACCACTTCACTTATCATGTTGTTTCTTGTATGACATCCATGAAAGTTTTCAAGGGATTTGCTAATGTCGTTAAGTGTGTGTATGTGGGGGGTGTGTTTTTTCTCCAGTTACAACGCCCGGCCATGTTTACTAGTAATTCATTTAAATCCGAACGATAGCCTTCAAACACTGTGGTCAGTCGAAGCCTATCCTGTCTCGATCTCTGCTGCAGCTATGCAGGATCCAGGACAGAGCAACTTGCCTGCTTCTACAGTTCTACTTCGGGTGGTAGCGACATTGCTGTGTTGGGCCTGAAGCGGGAACGGACGCCGCGACCACATAGATAGGTCACAGCCTCTAGGTTTGAGACAGGCATGGCCATGCCAGACTGCATGGAAGGCTCCTGGGACCAAGCTAAATTCGCCGGCCTCCTCCACGCTATCGGCTGCCCGTACGTGCTTGTAGACCCGGGTCCTTACGCGGGCGGACGGGCATATGTACGTACGATTCTGGCCTAGCGCTACGTACTCGGACTTCAATTCGGTCCTGAAATACACCTACCAATCAGAATGACGCATCAGGGGTGTGCCGAGTGAGATCGCACACACATGCATACGCATGATCAAGGAGCTCAGGCGCGTGCTTCTGATCACTGTGCGATCGTGAATGCAGACGCCTTCTGTCATCCGTCCGTCCGTCTCATCAGGCCGACCTGGCCGGCTTTCGATCGCGGCGAGATCCCGGGATGTGACGGATCGATCCAGCCGCGCGGGCCTGGGCCATGATCTATCTACGATCGACGAGTAATTTAACAGGGCTAGCAGCAACAGCTACTACGTTCGTACGAGCGCATCACTGCCGCTCGCTGTGCGATCGATTGGATGGTCATATAGGTCCCGGGTCGACCTCCATCCATCTCACGACGACGGTGCTTCCGGTCTAGCCTAGGGTTTTCTCGGAGTATATACAACGCCGATCGACGTGCTC
This sequence comes from Triticum urartu, assembly GCF_003073215.2. Classification (NCBI taxonomy): domain Eukaryota; kingdom Viridiplantae; phylum Streptophyta; class Magnoliopsida; order Poales; family Poaceae; genus Triticum; species Triticum urartu. Next base: position 700,512,876 of record NC_053024.1, on the reverse strand, counting down.
GCGGTGTATCACTGACCATGGAATATACGAGTACATTTATATAATGGATGGTAAAGAATCAACTTTCTGTAGCAAAACAGCGTCCATATGCCAATATGGTTTTCGTGGCTTCTGAGGTCACCCGATGGAATCCCTTGGTGCTCAAACCTCCCAATTATGCCAGACATGATGTGAGCCCAATCACCTCTCAAAAGATACACTATTCGTGGCCAATCAACCCATCATTCACTCGCCCATCCAAAGTTACAGAATGATGGTGAGGATCTTTGTGCAGGTTGGTGCACAGGGGCTAGCCTGAGCAAGACAAGGGGGCAGGATTGGGTGTGGAATGTAGTGAGATGGAGAGACATGAGTAGAGACGGGCCTGGTCTAGGCCAAGCCTATTCACCCATCTTTACTGATTTCTTTCTTTTCGATCACCACCTCCCTATAGCTCCTCTCGTTTGCCCCTACCTAGTTCTTGCACTTGTCCCACCCTCTCACACCAACAAGTGTCAAGTGTGAGTCCCAAGTGTCATCATGCTTTGTCTCATGGCCACCCATGGTGATAAGAGTGGTGATGTGGTATTGGACCAGTTGCCAAAAACTACTACTAGTCACTACTCACTAGTGAGGTTCATCAAGGATCTCCAGGGTTTTGATTCTTGAATAGACCTTTTTTTATATTATAACTCTTGGATGACTTTGTAGTATGTTAGATATTGACCTTGGGTCTGACTTTTTTCATTGATCATTTTTATTTATCATGTAAGGAAACTCCGGGAAAAAATACGTTCGAAAATCGGCAGGATTTCGGATCTGTTGATAGACTCTAATTGCGACACCATCCAAATGAGCAACCCATACAACTACCCTTATTTCAAGAATTTATTTGTGCACCAAGAAGCATGCACATCTGGTTATATGCAATGTAGTGGAAATTATGACCCACACAAAGCATGTTGTAGGGTAATTTGGCTCATGTTGCTAGTCTCGATCCCACTAAGGCTATAACCTCTAGTAGCATCGGTCCCTTGATGATCCAAGCAAAAGACAGCACGGGAGATCAAAAGTTTACTACAACAGTGCATGCTCCTCATGGCAAAAAAGCTGAGCTATTGCATGCTATCAGTAGTGATGATATGTCTCCAGAAATATGCTCCCTTCCCACCCTCGGTATTGGCCCTGGCAGCCTTTACCCAACTTGATACTGGCCCCTACTTTTCTTTAACTTGTGTGCAGCTGAAATACTTGCATTGATAAGACTAGATGTTGTACTAGAATCACCCCACATTTGGACAATATGTACTTCTCACCACAGTGCCTAGGTAAATAATGCAAGTTGTTACAAAAATGTGTAGGAAATGTCAATTTAAGCCAGGAAACAACGAAGCTCATTTATGTAAAAAGGGAACGACTAAATTGCGGAATTGTTTCAGAAATACATGAGTATCGACCTCTTCTATATTTGACTACTCATTCCCAGATCAAACCCTCCTTGCAAGGACACGGCCTTAGTGTTCTTGTAATATAATTAATTTGTGGCTATTTTTTGCAAATTGCAAAATAGTTCAATTTTCAAAATAATTTATAGACATATTCCAAAAAGAAATAAGCTGTGCAAAAGGTTCAGGTGTTATTAAAAAAGATTCCATCACCTATCAGTAGGTGAGGAATAATTTGTCATACATATGAACCTTACACCAAATTGTATGCTATATATGATTGTGCCAACTTTAAAAATTGCATGCTATATATGACTAGCTTTATTTTATTAGCAATTTGGGATATCGTACTTGCTACCTAAATATTGTGATGACTCGTTTTTGTAGCCTCTGTGCTTGCCTTTTTTTTTGTTCTATTTTTGGTAGACTTTTGTGACTACATATATTGATTAATGATAGTGCAACTTAACCATCCTAGATCCTAGGCCGGTCATTAAGAAAACATTAGTCTAGTCTAACACATACTCTAAAGGCGAGTTTGTCGGCATGGCCATTGCTATATTTGGTCTGACTGGTATGCCAGAGCCACAATTGTTGTATGCAGATGGTTGTCTTCTGTACCCGATGTAGATTGGGAATATTTTGGAGAATATGCAGCGCAAAGTATCAACGTGTGTTCTGGACATATGTACACATTACAACCGACCTAGACTTTCCCTCCAAGATCATATATGTGTTTAAAAGAAAGGGATATATCGGGGGAGTTAGTTAGGATGGGGAGAGTAAGCTAGAGGAAGAAAACAATCATACATGATTGTATGTGATCCCCCTAGCAGTCGAAGCATCATTAGAGTGGATGTCAAGACTCGATAAAAAAACTCCGAATGATCAAGTTGGAAGTCCCTCGGTCGTGACATACGCCAGTGGGTGAGTGACTGAAAATGAACAACACGGAAAATGGACAAAATGAATATGCATATTGCCGTGCTTTGTGCGGTGATGATGAATCGAGTTAGCTGATAAGTAGTCAGCTGAGACATTGCCACAAAACACAACAAAGTTCATGTCGATGGTGAAATGGAGCTCGCTGAGTAGTTGTCGGCAGCAACACTCTGCCACTTCGTATGCAGCCACTTGATACTATGCTTCCACACTTGAATGAGAAACGGTGGCTTGATGTTTGGAGGTCTAGCATACCAAAGAGTCACCAAAGTAGACACAAAAACCGAAGGTGGAGCTACAAGTGTCCAGGCATCCGCCCAGTTATAGCATCATAGTAGGCCGCAATGGCGGTAGAGGAGCTACCATTGAGCTGATTACCATGAGTTGTTCATTCACGAAGATAGTGGAACAAGCGCTTGATCAATCCCCAATGGGTATCTCACGGAGCATGCATGTGCAAACAAATCCGTTGGGCATCATATGCAATCTCTGGGCGTGTCAAAGTGAGATGTTGAAGTGCCCCGACAATACTCCGGTAGAAACTAGCATTCGACACGGGATTTTCGGAGGCAACCAAGACCTTGGGTATGGTGTCAGCCGGAGTGGCGGTAGGCTTGCAGTTGGACATGGCAACTCACTCAAAAATTTCCTCGACATACCTTTCTAGAGACAAAAAGAACCTCGAGGTTGTCCATCGAACCGCAAGCCGAGGAAAAGAATTCAAAGGACCAAGGTCTTTCATCTTGAACTAGGAGCTGAGCGAGGTGATGATGGCCAAAGAAACTGGGAATAGGAGGCCGCCAACACAATAACGTTGACGTAGATGAGTAAGTAAGCCGTGTCAAAGAATACATTGACTTTCTGGTTGATGTTTCAATAATTATCAAACGCATTCATGTACCTTTTATTTAATAAATTCTATCAAGGAAATATATGAGGGTATCACATCTTAATTTTATCCTTGTCACCTGATCTACCCTCCGAGTGGAATGGGGCAAACATGAACTGCTCCTCTGTCAGTGATGGAGAATAATGCTTTCTTTTTACACATATCTATGATGGAATCGATCAAGAGGAATCAGCATAGATTGTGGAGAGTGATTAGCAACAATGTAATGTCGCCTCAATCTCTCACGCTTTCATTTCAGTCTACAATGCAATCTTGCAACCCCAAACCCTCTTGTCGTTTAAACGATGTCATTTAGACTTAACATGTTCTTCAAATTAAATACAACTGTGAACATGTCCAACAGCTCCATGCCCTATCGGATAAGCCCGCGTTTAATTGTAAATCCTACAAATAGTTAATACAAGTTTCAGCAAAAACACATTTAAAAAATCAACAAGTCCAAGAAAAATGACCGCTAAACATATCTATGCAACATATGGTTGTAATTTTTTAGGGCGACGCTAGGCGCCGGCGCACCGGCGGAACGGTTGGGCCGGTCGAGCCCTGTCCGCCCGATACGCGTGATTAAAATCGTCAGATCTGACCCCAGTTTCGTCCTCCTCACAGTCGTCCTCGTCCCCTCCCACTCCCCTGCGATAAAAATCGCAACGCCCCCGAGCGCCGCCGACGCTCCACCCCCGAGCGCCCCCGCTGAACTTGAAGCACCACCACAGCGTCCTCGTCGCCGGTCAACGCCCTCGCTGTTCGTCCTCGTCGCCGGTCGCCGCCCTCGTCCCTGGCTCCACTCATGCAATAGCTGCACCCTCTGGTTGCAGCTCCGCGTGGCGATGGATGTAGCTTGGTGGCGATGCAGCACCGCCCATGCCGTCGACCGCCATGCCGGATTGAAGCTCTCCTTTTCATGGCCATTGAAGCTTTTTCTAAGGTTGAAGCTTTTCCAGCAAAATCAGATTATGGTTCCAGCAAAAAAACTGTGTGTTTCCAGCAAAAAAATGAGATGGTTTCAGCAAAAACATTGATATGCTTGTCACAAAAGAATTACATGAATCCAGCAAAATCAGATTATGGTTCCAGCAAAAAAACACAATGAAGCTCTCCTTTCCATGGTCATTGAAGCTTTTCACAGACGGTTGAAGCTTTTCCAGCAAAAATCAGATTATGGATCCAGCAAAATTAGATTATGGTTCCAGCAAATCAGAGAGAGATACAAACGTTGACACAGAATGCTTCAAACTTGTATGAAAAAAGCTTCAACTAGATGATAGAGAGAGCTTTCCTCGTCGGTGCACGACGACGTTTGAAACTTTTTTTGTCACTGGTTGAAGCTTTTTTCGTCGCAGGTTGCAGCTTTCGCCGTTCATGGTTGTAGCCCTTTACCGTTCATGGTTTGTAGCATTTGTTGCCGCCGGGCCGTCGTGGGTTTGAAGCTTCTTGTTAAATGGTTGTAGCAAATGAAGACACCGGTTGCATCAAAAAAAATTCCTCGCCGTCGCCGGTCGCATCTAAGTTGTAAAGCATCATGGCCTCGAGAATGGATGTAGCAAAAAATTATTCGGTAGTAGCAAAAAGTTGAGACGGTTGAAGCAAAAATGTCGTCCTTGCCATCGCTGGTCGCATCTAAGTCGTAAATGGATGTAGCAAAAAATTATTCGGTAGTAGCTTCTTCTATCGCCGGTTGCAGCAAAAGAAATATGCGGCTCAGGTTCACCATCATCGTTGCTCCTCCACCCCCCGTCGCCAGTAGCAGCACCCACTCCCTTTTTTGCAGCGCTGGTCGCCGGCGACAACGTCGGGTCACCTTTGTGCAAGCACAGACTTGTCGCCGCACCTGCGACTACCGCTGCATCCGCTGCCGACCCCTGCATCCGCCACCGCCTCTGTCATCTCTACTCTCCGAGACCAGCTCGAATCAACCCCCGTCTGTGCGTGCTTCATGTAGGTGGCAGTGCGTCCATGGCAGACGTGCAGCGCCGGGATCTGGGGGTGTGGGCGGTGGGTTAGCCGGAGTAGGGAAAGAAGGTTGGGGGGTAGCCAGAGGAGGAAGAAAGTCTATAGCATGTGGGTCCTCTGATGTGCGAACCGATCGATGTTGTTGTATTCGTTTTAATCGAAAGGTGCGTCCGGCGGAACGGTTCGGCCGGCGTACCGGACACAAACATTACCCAATTTTTTATTACCTCTATTGATCTTTGTACTGACATGATTGAAGATGAATAGATTGAAATTTTTTCACAAAAACAACATATGTTTGCTTAAATTAAACCCCAATTGTAATAATCAACTTTAAAAAACAGTAGTCACAAGAATATTTATCCCGGAAGGATATCCGGCGCGAAAGATTCCAAAGCAAAGAATCACCGTGCATATCGGGAGCACAGATTCCGAAGCACATAATTCATTTTTATCCTATATAATATAGAAGAACAATTTGGTAGTGGGGCCCCACACGGCCCGGCCTTTAAGCGACACGATGCCGGGCTAAACGCGGTCAGGATTTGGTCCTAATATGCCCGGCACCCAGCCGGCATGTACCAAACCAACCAAATCTTTCACAGAGAATATTAATGAATGGCAGCAATATTGTAAAGTTGCACTAAACACGTCTTGATTTGCTCATGGAGAACCGGCCGCGCGCGTGTGAGTGTGCTTTTTGCTGTAGACAAAAGATCGTCCTGTTCACTCAAGACCTCTGCTATAGAAGAATAGCTAGGGTATATGATAACTTGCCGTAACCATTATTATTTCATTCTGTTTGAAAATATAACAAGTCTCAGGCATAAATATGATAGTCAAAATGTAATTACGACTGCTGTTTTACACACATATTTTGTAAACTATTAAATGTTTTCCAAATTACGAAATATATTTTTATGAAAAATCAACTGATATTATATTTGTCAGATCAAACTCATTTTTTCTGCTGGATTAAAATAACGACTACTTGTGCACCATTTTTTTATTTGGCAACAGAAAAAAAGGTCAAATGTTTTTGCACTAAAATTCGAAACTGTGTGCACTGCAACATGTATGTATGTATTTTTTGGATTCTTGAATTCTTTAAAAATATTCTAATATCCAAGAGCTTTGAGCGCATGAGAGCAATGGATAGGTCAGCAACTAGAGATGACAATAAAAACATGTCGTAGATTTTGAGTGGAGCGATGCACACTTCTCCCACAAAAGTTAGGCAATAATATAAGTTTAGTTTTTGCAAGCCTAGGCTCCCGACCTTAGGTTGCAAAAATGGACCACTGGATTGTATGCATGCTGTTGTAAGCTTGCAACTGGTTGGTTAGCAATTGATCCATTCTTGACCTCAGCTGGATCTTGTCGCTGGATCCACGTTGGTGCCGCGCTTTAGATATATCAGTTGCTAATTGGAGCTAACTAGCTTTCTAGTTAGCGGCTACCTGTTAATTAATCCAAATCCAAACAAGCCTACCATATATTATAGTCTTAGTAAGATATGGTGTTTTTGTTGTCAAAGATTGATTGTTTCACACTCGATCAGCAAAAGTCGTCATTACATGGAGGCTAGCTAGCTAGCAATGTGATCTCGTAGTTAGCTACACAGTTAGGTTTAAGCTAGGCCACTTGTTCATGCATGAAAGCAACAGTGTTAATTAACTATAAACTTATGGCTACATAGTTAGGTTCAAGAGGCCACTTTAGTAACTGGGCCTAGAAAGTAGAACAAAGTGTTTTACTTATTTAGTGAGATCCAGTGAGCGCGACAGCGAAGTAAGATACTCCTACATTATTTACGGAACTGCATATACATACATGCATGGTGATGTCAATTGTCAAAGCTAAAGATTTTCTAGAAGCTTAGAAAGTTGAGCCCTTTGGTACTTGTTTGATCGGCAAGATTGCATGGGAAATGCTGCCTTGTGTATGCATGAAAGCAATGGTTGGCGGCCTATTGCTTTTGCAAAGTTAAATTAAGTTGGCAGAATGGACGGTGCAAAACATTGTCATCGAGCCCGACTTATCGCCCTACCCTAGAGGTTATTGCCTACTCGTAGTTAGGGTTACTACATTCGTCAAACAGCCTATATGCACATCTTAATTAACAACATTATCAGTTGTTTTTGTGCTTGACCTTAATGAGGTTTTGGTCCGATGGGCGACATCATATTTAGAGTGCCATAGAAGCCACGGGAGCCTGAGGCTAAAATGTATAACTGGTGCTATCGTGAGAAGACGACACGAGTCGGGTCTGGGAAGAGGAGGAGACAGGGGGGGGGGGGGGGGGGGGGGGGGGGGGGGGGGGGGGGGGGGGGGGTGACTGTGTATGGGGTCTAGCATACCTAGTACTGCTCTCCAGACTCCAGCCCAGCTTAGAGGGATCCTAAAGATTTTAAACAGAATTTTCCCAAGTCAATGTAAACTACTCCCTTCGTTCAGAATTACTTGTCACAGAAATGGATGTATCTACATGTATTTTTGTTCTAGATACATCCATATCCGAGACAAGTAATTCCGAACGGAGATAGTATATGCATGTCTTTGATTTGAACTAAAAACTGTAAAAAAAAATGTCAATTTAAAGAGAAAATTGCAATATATCTGGCAGAGACCTATATTTCAGAATGGAAGAGAAAATTACCCGGCCTCTTCAACATGAGAGATGGAGCATATCTGTATAAATAAAAAGTTGATGAGTCATTATCCTATATACTTAAGTAGTTGGTCTCCACTACCTCTATTTATCTTACTATATGCGCACATGTCACCTTACCACATGTGCGACCTCATCAACCCACTAAATTTATTTATTTCAACATGCAACCCCACTATTTTTATTTCCCACAACGTGCATGAAAAATGTCACTAACACTATTTCTCTCGACATGCACACATTGCACTTCATCAAGCCCACTTTTTTTTATTTCTCTCATCATGCATGAGAAATACTACTTATATTATATAAATAGTTTGCAACTATATTTTTTGCAGGGAATATTTTACAACTATATAATAACCAAATACAATAAGTCATATGAATTTCATTCTTCATTCTCATATTCAAATTTCAGACATCCAGATATCACTAAAATAATATATTGCAACCCATTTCTGAAGCAACGAAGGCTATCATCTAGTTAAACTAGAGATGCAAGCATAATTCACATCCTGGATATGGAGAAAGCCCTTTTGGCCCCCCTGTACATGCACTAGCGACGAGTCACGAGTAATGACAATTTACACACGCATGTTACGTAAGAAAGGTTCAAGAACAGTTACCACCCGCAAGTTGCATCCTTCCATGAGCTTTCATGGTTGGAGTCTAATTATTGTTTGTGTGCACAGATCGGTATGATCAACTGCTCCTTACGTACGCGGTCGATTGTTCAAACTTGCTGACCCCTCTAACGTTGGCGGTATTGTCGTGCTAGCTGGTTGCATGCATGCATATATGTCATTAGAGACTTTGACTGAACATATATTATACTATGCATCTGTAATAGTGTACATTTTCTCCATGTGTCTTTTTAAACAAATTTCTCCATGTGTTTGTAACTTAGCTATCTACAATAGTTTACTTGATACTCCGGGTGGTCTTTTTTGGGTAGATTCAGTAAGCATGCATCATCTTGTTCTCCACGCATAGCAGGGAGGCCTCTTTCTTTGCTGCCTTCCCTTAATTTGTATATTGCACTAATTATTATTTTTAGTCTACCCTAGTTAGGCACTTTCTAGGAACACATGATGTGGCTCTTACAAAATTAGGGGGAGAAAAAAGCTGAGATTTCCAAAAGGGTGGGCCCCACATAGATTGCTAGGGCCCACACTGGATATGGATCACATGCTGAGATTTAGTCCAACCAACTCCTCAAGCAAGACTTTTCTATTCTCTAGTACAACATAGGTGGATTTTGTCTGAGAAATATATGCCCTAGGCATTCATGGTTAAGTTGAACTGTACACAGTAAATTTCCTCTAACCAGCTAGGCCACATTTTCTCGGAAGGATTTTTTTTCTGTAGAATGGGGTTACAAGCTACAAGCCTACAACGCTGTCCTTTTAGAAGGACTAAATTACAAGCTAAACTAATACTAAACCTCGCAGAAAAGAGTTACATGGAAAAGAAGCTCCAAAGCAAGTGCCCTAAAATAAAGAAAAAAGAAAAAAAATATGTAAGTTAGATAAAGAAGAGCATGTGCGATTGTTTTGGAGTTTACATGTGCTAATTATGGGTTGCTAATCCAATTAAAATAGGCCTGGGCAGTGTTGGGTTAACAGCTAACTAGCACAAACGTGGAATTAGGCCACAGTTTGACGACCCCTATCTTGTACACACTATGTTGTCGCATTAAGTAAGGACTCTTGCTCGTGAGAAGAAAATATGTAATATTTCTAGCCTCCCTAAAAAAATGTGTAATTGTTATTTTCCTCTCTGCTAGCTTCGCCACCAACTAAATCACTCAATGATAGATTCACAGGTCATTTGGCATGCGTTGTCCAATGTCCATTCAAATATATCGTTGTCATGCTTGTTAATCAATTACCATGTGTGTCTGTTTCTTGTGGAAAAGCAAACATGAAAATGATTTTTAGTCGATTTGGTCTATTCTCCTCATAGTGATGTCGTACTTGCAGTTGATGTGAAAAGTTGCCAGCGTAATGTTCAAAGACGCCGGCGCAACGGCAGATCTAGCAATTGTACGTCTACCTAAACACTGGACAATTAATTATCAGGAGGTTTGGTTTGTTGGCCAAAGTAACATCAACTCAAGGGCATGCAATAATTAACTACCTGCACCTTTAACCTAGGGTTGGTTCTGATGGCAAGCCATGCACACAATATTTAAAAGAAAACTAATCTAATTGCGGGGCACATCATTCTCCGTGGAAATCCAACAATGTCACTATAAGACTTTTTTGCGGAAAGACTGTCACTAAAGACTTATACACTTGAAGAAAAAAAAAGTGTGTTGATATTAAAAATAGCTAAACCGTATTCCCAAATAGTAGTAGCCAAACCACAAAATAACCAACAACTCACTAGTTTTTCAGACCCTACCAGTCGATTGAAAATTAAAAAAAAAACAGTCGAATTCATTTAAAACTAAACGAGTACAACTGCGCATTACAAATAACGTAGGTTCACAACTCTAGAAGTCCAACCGGCGTAGATTAAAAATGCAGCTGCACTGCAAAATAAGAAGAATCGACTGTTCTAAATCAAATCTGCGAAATCAAATAAATACAGTTGCACGTTACAAAAACAGTAAAAAAAAGTGTAAGGGGTACAGAATAAATGCCCAACAAGAGAGCAAACTATAAAAAATAACGGCATTTTTCTTCTCTACTCGTTCTGTTGACCATCAAACAGTTTCTTGATTATGTTATGTCAAATGATGGGAAAAAGGAAGGAGTAATCAACTGATTTCATAAAAAAGACGGTCCGAGTGTGTGAGACGATTAGAGAGGAGAGAATTGGCATAATGCGGTGCATTTATTATTGAGCCTCGAGCGCGAGTATGTATTGAGGTACAAGACTTGGAGGGCAAGATGTTGGCTAGAGATAAGATGGAAATAATTCCTATCTAGGTCGGTCACACGGCACGGATGGAGCAGATCGCTTGCGGTCAGGTGATCTATCCGACCACTCTCGAGGTCGGGGATGCTACTTGGTGACGAGGTCGAAGTCACGAACTATGGAGGTGGGGTGGTGGAGGAGTCCGCTCGGAACAGGGCGACAACGGCCGATGAAGAACAACAGGTGGAAGGTTGCGTGGACAACGGTTGTTTCGGGTCGTCGTTGTCACGTGAGGCCGCCTAGTCGAAGAAGAGGCTGGTATAGTCGACACCGATGTCAAAGTAGAGGCGAGCGGAGGGTCGACGGGCGGCGGGCGAGGCAAACCGGTCTTAGATCATAAAACGAAAAAAGAATGGTCAATCAAATGAATGGCCAGAGATAAATAGCTGATCAATTGTCTGGGAAAAAAGACTCTATAGGGCAGCCAGTCACATGATCGGCGAACGAATCCTGAAGGAGATCATGGAGATCGACCTCCCCGGGGGCGGCGTAGTGTGGGAGCGGTGGTGGAGTTAGGTCTAGAAACTTGCGGCTGATACTGTGTAATATAAGAGGATTAGAGAGGAGATAATTAGGGTAATGTGATGCATGTATTATTGAGCCTCGAGGACGAGTATATATTAAGGTACAAGATTTGAAGGGCAAAACGCCTCCTAGAGATAAGATGAAAATATTTCCTATCTAATCCGCTGCAATCTCTAACTATCAAATATATCTCTAACAGAGTGGTTCCAAAACAAAAATCAGTTGGCTAGTCTAAAGAAAATAAGTACTTCAAACCCCATGAGGATGGTGATTTAGGGGTGGAGATCCCTCAATTAGCAACATCTTGCTAATATATGTTTTTTATAAAGTGATAAAATTGATGAAATTCCTTGAACCAGCTGGTCTCTCACCTAATCATTTTGCCTCTAGTGTACAGCATCACAAATGCTAATCTCTCCCATCATATGCTAGATAAACAGAACAATGAATCTTTACACAAGAGACCAGCTGACAATAGGGATATCCACTTAATTAGTGAGTGCCCTCGTCAGAGTTTTGTTATAGGTCGACCAAGGCACTGGATTTGTTGTAGTGGTCAAAATAAGTAGGAAACTATAACACAGCCGCCCATAGCTAAACTTGACACGACAGGTGATGTATGTTCATTCATGTGTGCACAAGTGGATGTCGGAAAGGTGGCAAACATGTGGTTCCTGAGAGGACTCTTCAGAGTGATGCACAACTATCTCCGTGGCATCTCAACTTAAAAAATCACATCAATAGGATATTCTAAATTCACGTAATTATGAATTTGTTGATAAATACTCTCTCCGTCCCAAAATATAACAATGTTTTTGATACTATGCTAGTGCTGAAAATATTCTTATATTTTGGGATGGAGGGAGTAATTGTTGTTTCTATATTCTGTCACAGTGTAATATCGAGAACATTCCACGCTGCACATACCTTAAAACAAAGAAACTTCTTTGTTCTAGACATTTTCATACTTTCATTCTCTAATTTTTCTCTATCAAAAGAATTGTCGTTATTTTTAATTTTATTATTTACTATGCACAGTTTGCACAAAAAATAGTTACTTCTTATTTGTTCTAGAATCTTCCATATAACTTGACAAGTTTACTCTTCCAAAAGAATTGTATCTTTTTTTTTCTTTTTTTGCTTTTTGCTTTTTGTTTTGGTTCAAGGCTGTAACGTCCTCGATGCGGCTATATCTCTCACGTGTCGAAGCACGACTTAGAGACATAACCGCATTGAAAGCAATGTCGCAAGAGAGGTAATCTTCACAACAACCCATGTAATACAATAAGGGAAAATGATACATAGTTGGCTTACACTCGCCACGTCACACAAATACATAAATAAGTCATTACATTCATCCAATACACTCAAAGGTCCGACTACGGAACCAAAATGAAGATAAACTCCAAATGCAACATAGTCCCCGATCGCCCCAACTGGGCACCACTACTGATCATCTGGGAAAGACGCGTAGTAACGACGAGAGTCTTCATCGAACTCCCATTTGAGCTCGGTCATAGCATCTGGAGCAGTATCATCGGTCCCTGCATCTGGTTTTGGAAGGAATCTGTGAGTCACGGGGACTCGGCAATCTCACACCCTCGCGATCAAGACTATTTAAGCTTATAGAAAGGGTAAAGGTATGATGTGGAGCTGCAACAAGCGACTAGCATATATGGTGGCTAAACATACGCAAATGAGAGCGAGAAGAGAAGGCAAAAGCACAGTCGAACAACTATGATCAAGAAGTGATCCTAGAACAACCTACGTCAAGCATTACTCCAACACCGTGTTCACTCCCCGGACTCCGCCGAGAAGAGACCATCACGGTTACACACGCGGTTGGTGCATTTTAATCAAGTTAAGTTTCAAGTTATCTACAACCGAACATTAACAAATTCCCATCTGCCCATAACCGCGGGCACGGCTTTCGAAAGTTCAAATCCCTGCAGGGGAGTCCCAACTTAGCCCATCACAAGCTCTCACGGTCAACGAAGGATATTCCTTCTCCCAAGACAATCCGATCAGACTCGGCATCCTGGTTACAAGACATCCTCGACAATGGTAAAACAAGTACCAAGTATATAGGTGCATTAAGATAAACAAGATAATATTATGATATCCCAACAATAAACATGTTCCAACAAGGAACGATCTCCAATCTTCACCTGCAACTAGCAACGCTATAAGAGGGGCTGAGCAAAGCGGTAACATAGCCAAACAACGGTTTGCTAGGACAAGGTGGGTTAGGGGTTTGACATGGCAATATGGGAGGCATGATAAGCAAGTGGTAGGTATCGTAGCATAGGCATAGCAAAAGAGCGAGCATCTAGCAAGCAAAGATAGAAGTGATTTCGAGGGTATGGTCATCTTGCCTGCAAAGTTCTCAGAGTTGCCTTGATCCTCGTAAGCGTACTCAACGGGCTCCTCGTTCACGTACTCATCTCCCGGCTCTACCCAAGCAAGAACAATAAGCAAAAAGGAACACAATCAACCACGTGCAATGCTCAAGCAACATGATGCAAATATGGTATGATATACGGGATGTGATATGTGATGCATATGCATGATTTGGAAAGGAATGATTGAAACTAGCCTCAACTTGGAAATCCAAGAGTGCCACTGGAAAGGTGAGGTGATTTTGGTCGTAATCGATATAAAGATCAGCAGAATCGGATGCACGATTTGAAAATGGCAAGCAAAACAAATATGGCACCGGTCTGCGAAAATCAGCACGAGACCATCTAAATGCATCAAGATAAATAAGCTACTGCACTCAAACATGGCAACCAAAATACATGGTAGGGATCCACTCATGATGCTTGACAAGATATGAACACTGAGCTATGGCTAATTCACTCATTAACAGGTTCAAACAAGCAAGGCAAAAGTGCAAAAGATAACGTGTTTCAGACTTAGTGAAATTAACAACATGTCAGGAATTTATCATCAGGAAGAAATGTTTAGAGCACGATAACTATATGCTATAGGAACATATCATGGCAAATCAAGGCATGGCATGAAGCTACACAAAGCATATAAGAAAAGTCCCTTAGTGACCATGAGCCAAAAGGGATCAGAAAATACAATTGCAACCATGTGAACATAGCAAAAACATAAACAGATTCAGACTTGGTGAAAAACTGGAGCATGCAAAACAGATAACGAGTAGGCATGTTTACGAGCTCGATGCACTCACTACGAGGAATTGCATCACAAACTAAGTATACACCCAGCAAATAGACATGGCAAGAACAAAAACATAGCATGCATGGATCAACAACAACAAGCTCAGCAAAATTGCTAAACATGTTAACAATCTGCCAGGAACATTTTATAGCAAAAGTAGAGCTCGATTGACTCAAGCTAGGGTGCTCCATAATTGCAAACAAAGACATGGATGGATAGAGCACAACATTATCTACAAAACATCCTTACTGACCATGCTCAAAAGAGGCATGGATCACTAGGAAACAATATGAACATATGGCATAAAAATAATGACAGGGCAAGGACTTAGTGAAATTCTAAGTCCCTGAAATCAGCATCATTGAGTAAGCTACTTTGCATACTTGTGCTAGTCACCACGGAGATCACAAAAATATATGGCATACACCCCTGTAAAGATGGCATGGCATATTTCAAAATACATTTAGAGCTCAGGATCATAGCATGCACACATTAATCATGGCAAAAATGACAAAAGTGCATTTGCTGAAACAGATCTGAAACTATCATCACATAGCCCTCTTCCAACAGCATTTCGAGCATCAAGATGAGCTCAAATGAAAATGATGCAATGAGATGAAATGATGTACTCGTCGAGGTGAACATTTCGATATGCTACATGCACGAAACAGATCGACGGATGCAGAGATTTAGCATGATGAAAATGCCTAAAAATTACTGGGAGATGAGGGAAAAGTCAACCGAGGTGGATCTAGGGTTCATCCGGATTCAGATCGGATCGGACCAAAGCCCGAGGTTCGCCGGGTCACTGTTCGCCGGAGACGTCGGGGTCGCCGGACTTGGAGAGCTCGCCGGATCCGGTGGGTGAGGACGGGCGCGGCGCGGCCGGGCGGATGCGGCTGAGGGCGGCGGGAGGTGCTCCGGCGGATGAGGCGGCCGGTGATGCGTGCGGCGGCGTGGCGGAGAAGCGCGGGTGGCGCGGGGCGCGACCAGGGCAGCGGGCGGCGTCGGGCGCACCCAGGCGGCGCGGGGAGATGGGCTCGGGGGGGCCTGAATTGGGCCTCGCCCGAGCCGGCGGCGGCGATGGGGGAGCCTGCCACGCGGCGCGACGGGAGTGGCGGCGGCGGCTCTGTCCGGCCGGACCGGACACGTCCGGCGCGGCGGAAGGAGGAGGAGCTAGGTCTAGGGTAGAAATGACCCGAAAATTTCGGGGGGCTAGATTTATAGGTAGAGGGAGCTAGGAAAGCTCCAAATGAGGGTGCGTTTACGGCCACGCGATCGTGATCGAACGCCTAGATGATAGAGAGGTTTAGGTGGGTTTTGGGCCACTTTGGAGGGGTGTTGGGCTGCAACACACACGAGGCCTTTTCGGTCCCTCGGTTAACCGTTGGAGTATCAAACGAAGTCCAAATGGCACGAAACTTGACAGGCGGTCTACCGGTAGTAAACCAAGGCCGCATGACAAGTCTCGGTCCAATCCGAAAAGTTTAACACCCGCACACGAAAAGAGGTAGAAAGGGACACCGGAGGACATAGGAGCGCCGGAATGCAAAACGGACAACGGGGAAAATGCTCGGATGCATGAGACGAACACGTATGCAAATGCAATGCACATGATGACATGATATGAGATGCATGACAAAGACAAAACACACGGAGACAAAAACCCGACAACGAGAAATAGAATAACTTAGTGCCGGAAAACGGCAAGAGTTGGAATACAAATAAGGTAAATTACATCCGGGGTGTTACAACTTACAACACTCCACCACTACGAAAGGATCTCGTCCCGAGATCTAGGACTGGAAAAACTCCGGGTACTCAGAACGGAGGTGATCCTCACGTTCCCAGGTGGCTTCACGGTCGGAATGATGTGACCACTTGACTTTCAGGAATTTGATAGACTTGTTGCGAGTCTTGTGCTCAGTTTCTTCAAGAATAGCAACTGGGTGCTCATGATAAGACAAGTCTTCTTGGAGATCAATGTCTTCGAAGTTGACGGTGCGGTCTGGAGTCTTGAAGCACTTGCGGAGCTGAGAGACATGGAACACGTCGTGCACGTTTGCAAAGTTGGAGGGAAGCTCAAGTTGATAGGCGAGATCGCCTCTCTTGCTGATGATCTTGAAAGGACCCACGTATCTAGGGGCAAGCTTCCCTTTGATACCGAAGCGACGAGTACCTTTCATTGGAGAGACGCGGAGGTAGACATGGTCTCCAATCTCGAAAGCCAAGTCACGATGCTTGCTATCATAGTAGCTCTTCTGGCGCGATTGCACGGCTTTGAGATTATTATGAATGACTTTGCACATCTCTTCTGCCTCTATGATCAAGTCATTTCCAAGAAGTTGACGTTCACCAGTCTCTGACCAGTTAAGAGGAGTACGGCACCTCCTGCCATAGAGAATTTCGAATGGGGCCTTGCCCGAACTCGCTTGAAAGTTGTTGTTGTAGGAGAACTCGGCATATGGAAGACAATCTTCCCACTTCATACCGAAAGAAATGACGCAAGCCCTGAGCATATCTTCAAGAATTTGATTGACTCGCTCGACTTGGCCACTAGTTTGAGGATGAAAAGCTGTGCTGAAACGGATGTTGGTGCCCATGGCCTTCTGAAAAGAATCCCATTACTTAGAGGTGAAGATGCTGCCACGATCTGAAGATATCAACTGCGGAATGCCGTGCAGAGAGACAATCCGGGAGGTATATAGCTCTGCCAATTGAGCTGCTTTGATAGATTCTTTGATAGGAAGGAAATGAGCCACTTTAGTGAGTTTGTCGATGACAACGAAGATAGCATCATTGCCACGCTTGGACTTTGGAAATCCAGTCACGAAGTCCATCTCAATATGGTCAAACTTCCATTCTGGGATGGCAAGAGGTTGGAGGAGACCAGCTGGTCGTTGGTGTTCTGCTTTCACTCTTCTACAGACATCACATTCATTCACGAACTGAGAAATCTCACGCTTCATTCGAGTCCACCAATACGACTGCTTGAGATCATGGTACATCTTTGTACTTCCAGGGTGGATAGAGAGGTGTGAATTGTGAGCCTCGTTCATAATGACTTTACGAAGGTCACCTTTAGGCACAACAATGCGATCCTCGAAGAATAGAGTATCCTTGTCACCAAGACGATAGCACTTGTACTTGGGTTGACTCTTGTCAATCCCAATCTTCACCTTCACCATGGCATCAAGAAGTTGAGCCTCGCGAATCTGATTTCCAAAGTAGGAGAGACTTTGAGGTTGGCGAGGAAACCTTGAGGAACAACTTGCAGATTGAGTTTGCGGAAAGCTTCACAAAGCTCGGGTTGGTAAGGCTTGATAATCAAACTGTTGCAGTAAGCCTTCCTGCTCAATGCGTCAGCAATTACATTGGCCTTGCCTGGAGTATATTCGATACTCGGATTATACTCTTGAATCATCTCGACCCAACGAGTCTGCCTGAGGTTGAGGTTTGGCTGAGTGAAGATGTACTTGAGACTCTTGTGGTCAGTGAAGATGTCCACTTTTCTTCCTAATAAGAAATGTCTCCAAGTTAAAAGAGTATGCACAACTGCCGCCAACTCGAGGTCATGAGTGGGGTAGTTATTTTCATTGGGCTTCAACTAGCGAGAGGTATAGGCCACAACTTTCTTCTCTTGCATCAACACTGCACCAAGACCTTGAAGGGAAGCATCACAGAAGACCTCAAACGGTTTGGATTCATCAGGAGGAGTCAGAACTGGAGCAGTGACTAATTTGTCTTTCAGGGTGTTGAAAGCGATGTCACATTCAGGAGACCAAACGTACTTGACGTGCTTCTAGAGAAGGTTGGAAAGAGGCTTCATGATCTTAGAGAAGTTCTCGGCGAACCTTCGACAATAGCTTGCGAGCCCAAGGAAGTTGCGGAGTTGCTTCATATTCTGAGGTGGTTCCCAATTCACAATTGCAGACACCTTCTCAGGATTAACCGCTATGCCCTTGGCAGAGATGATATGCCCAAGGTAGAGAACCTCATCGAGCCAAAACTCGCACTTTGAAAAGTTGGCATAGAATTGATGTTCTCTGAGCTTATCCAAAACCAAACGCAAGTGCTTGGCATGATCCTCCTTGTTCTTGGAAAAGACCAAAATGTCATCGAGGTAGACCAAGACGACGTCATTTGTGTAGGCATTGAAGATGAAATTCATCATGCGAGAGAATGTTGGCGGAGCGTTGACGAGGCAGAAATACATGACAGTGTATTCATATGAACCATAGCTTGTTCTGAATGTTGTCTTAGGGATATCTTCTTCACGGATGCGAATCTGATGATAGCCCATACGGAGATCAAGCTTGGAGAAAACTTGAGCACCTTTGAGTTGTTCAAACAGCTCGTTGATGTTGGGAAGTGGGTACCTGTTCTTTATGGTCTTCTTGTTCAATGGACGGTAGTCGACACAGAGTCGGTCCGTTCCATCCTTCTTCTTCACAAAAAGAACTCCACAACCCCACGGAGAAGAACTTGGTTGGATGAGACCCATACGCTCTTGAATATCGAGTTGCTTCTTCAGCTCCTTCAACTCTTCAGGTCCAAGCTTGTAAGGACGTTTGCAAACAAGTTCTATGCCAGGCTCAAGATCGATGACGAATTCAACTGGCCGGTGCGAAGGCATTCCTGGAAGCTCTTCTGGAAAGACGTCTTGATATTCGCAAACGACTGGAATTTGAGAGATGGCATCCAGATCGCCCTTCTCATTGAGAGAAAACAGACGGATGGTATTATCACGAGCAGCAAAGACGATTACATCCTCAGACGAATGTGTTAATTGAATCTGCCTGGCTACACAATCAAGATGAGCCTTGTGCTTAGAAAGCCAGTCCATTCCGAGAATAAGATCGATATCCGAGTTACCAAAGACCATTGGAGAAGCCAGAAACTTGAAGTCGCCCATCATGATAGTAACATCCGGGGCGCAGATATTAGCTGTTATTTGCTTACCCGGGGACACGATTTGTAAAGATCTTTGCAAATGCTGATAATCGCACTCATACTTTGATGCAAAAGGTTTAGAAATGAAGCAATGCGATGCACCAGTGTCAAAAAGAACTTTTGCAGAAACATCGTTAACAGGAAGGTTACTCATGATGACATCTGACGAGTCCTCTGCCTGAGCTGCATTCAACAAGTTGACCTTGGCGTGCTTGGGATTATGCTTGACCACTGCGGTGCTAGCAGATCTCACAGGAGGAGGAGGAGGAAGACGCCTCTGATTGAAGCATTTGTTGGCATAGTGACCCTTCTGCTGACACTTGTTGCACGTGACCTTCGAGAGCGGACGGTGATACGGAGCACTTGATCTTGGAGCTTGAGACGAAGTCTTGTTCTGAAAGCCTGGGTTGGGGGGGGGGGAAGATCCATTGCCACCTTTGCTCTTCTGCTGATAAGGCTGGCAGAACGGAGGAGGCAGTCAATACTTTTGCTGCTTAGCCACTTGAGTTGAGGAAGGAGTAGCATCTCTGACTCGCTTCTTGGAAGCATCGCACTTGAGTTGAGCAGTCTCTTGCTTCATTGCCATATTGTAAAAATCATCGTACTTCTTCGGCTCAAAAAGAACGAGAGCTAGTTGGAGATCTTCTCTAAGGCCACCCCTGAACTGATAAATCATGCTCTTCTCGTCAGGGACGTCTTGCTTGGCGAAACGAGCGAGCCTCTGGAACAGAATGTTATACTGGTAAACAGACAAGTTGCCTTGCTTTAGGTTGCGGAATTCCTCACGCTTGCTCTCAATAACACTCTGAGGAAAGTGATGAGCTTTGAAGTCTTGACGGAATTCATCCCAGGTAATCACACGGCCTCCTCTGGAATCTTTGTATTGCTGAAATCATTCTGCAGCTTGGTCTTTGAGTTGGAAGGAGGCAAACTTGACAAAGTCCTCAGGCCTGACATTACTGCACTCAAAATGCTTGCAGATATCCACGAGCCAATCATCAGCGTCTGAGGCCTCGACACAGTTGCTGAAGGTCTTTGGCTGGTTAGCGAGGAACTGGTTGAGTGTAGCAAACTAATTCCGATTGTTGCCATGGCCATGATTCCCTTGGTTGCGCTCTTGTAGAATTTGCATGATCAGTTGCGTGTTTGAATTGGTAGCGGCCATCATAGCTTGCCATGCCTCCAGAGGTGGAGGTGGTGGTGGCGGATCCTGATTCTGATTCTGACCCTTAGCAGGAGCCATCCTGAAGAGGGTGACATCTGTTAGCATCTTGACAGACATAAATTCAAACTGAATCAAATGGATCGAAATTGCAACATATAGTCTTCACATCCGAACAAAATGAACGAATGAATTCCAATTGAAATGGTCACATTTCCATAAATTGAGAAGCCACTTAGATAGAGATAGAAGAATAAAACAACAAGGTATGGACAAGAACAAATACTTGGTGAGGATTACCCAATCACAAACCAAATATCCGCGGAAGAAAAGCTAGAGCTACAAGAATTCCCACCTATGAAACTCCCGAACCTTTCCGGTTATGCAATCAGGTGTTGGGATACAGGGGAGCATAATATCTCACCCAAAGCTAGCAAATCCTACATCCAGTTGTATCCATCCTGCAACACATAACCAAGAAAACTTCGGAAATCATTTACCTCAACCTTCGAAAAGCATCCGTTATACGAGTTATGGCAATACTCCCGAACTCCAGCCCTAGTACTGGGTGGCGTCGAGGTTATCTCACCAACAACTGCATAAAAGAGATTTTCGATGTCGGCGAAACTCAGGTATTCCAGAATCTCAACGATAAAATTGTACGACAACACCTCAGAGCTCAACTCCCCGGGACACTGCCACAACCCCTAAATGTCAGGAGGCACCAAGAACAATGTTCTTGTCACAAAACCATCAGAACGATTCCAAGATACCCGCGTGATCCTAAAAGTTTTTTTAGTGAAATTTGAGAAGAGAAGAGTCAAAACTCTACGTCAGGATGCCTCGCCAGAGCGATGAAGGGACTGAGGAGTAAAAAGAATTCCTACTCTCCGATATATATAATTCCTAAATGACTCAAAACATTTTTCTAGACTCAACAACGCCAATGATTCGATCAAGCAGGGGGCTCCTAAGGTCGGGGAAGGCTCTTAATTACCAACTTGAAACGCCCTCGATGCGGCTATATCTCCCACGTGTCGAAGCACGACTTAGAGGCATAACCGCATTGAAAGCAATGTCGCAAGAGAGGTAATCTTCACAACGATCCATGTAATACAATAAGGGAAAAGGATACATAGTTGGCTTACACTCGCCACGTCACACAAATACATAAATAAGTCATTACATTCATCCAATACACTCAAAGGTCCGACTACGGAACCAAAATGAAGATAAACCCCAAATGCAACATAGTCCCCGATCGCCCCAACTGGGCACCACTACTGATCATTTGGGAAAGACGCGTAGTAACGACGAGAGTCTTCATCGAACTCCCATTTGAGCTCGGTCATAGCATCTGGAGCAGTATCATCGGTCCCTGCATCTGGTTTTGGAAGGAATCTGTGAGTCACGGGGACTCGACAATCTTACACCCTCGCGATCAAGACTATTTAAGCTTATAGAAAGGGTAAAGGTATGATGTGGAGCTGCAGCAAGTGACTAGCATATATGGTGGCTAAACAAACGCAAATGAGAGCGAGAAGAGAAGGCAAAAGCACGGTCGAACAACTATGATCAAGAAGTGATCCTAGAACAACCTACGTCAAGCATTACTCCAACACCGTGTTCACTCCCCGGACTCCGCCGAGAAGAGACCATCACGGTTACACACGCGGTTGGTGCATTTTAATCAAGTTAAGTTTCAAGTTATCTACAACCGAACATTAACAAATTCCCATCTGCCCATAACCGCGGGCACGGCTTTCGAAAGCTCAAATCCCTGCAGGGGAGTCCCAACTTAGCCCATCACAAGCTCTCACGGTCAACGAAGGATATTCCTTCTCCCAAGACAATCCGATCAGACTCGGCATCCTGGTTACAAGACATCCTCGACAATGGTAAAACAAGTCCAGCAACACCGCCCGAATGTGCTGACAAATCCCGATAGGAGCTGCACATATCTCGTTCT